>NW_026057581.1:2516508-2692816 GCF_023721935.1 Panthera uncia | reverse complement strand
AGGCCTCCAGTGCGAACAAAGCCGGGAGACCCAGAGACCGGCTAGTCCCCTCCGGGGAGGAGGCGAGCAGGGTGCGGCGTAGTTTCCGTAGTGTAGTGGTTATCACGTTCGCCTAACACGCGAAAGGTCCCCGGTTCGAAACCGGGCGGAAACAGGAAGGTCTCTCTCCCGGGGGAGTGTTACTTTTGAGGTTTCCCTGGAGCTGCGCTGGAGTCACAAGACCCCCCTCCAAGGGGCCCTCCCCGGAGCCTGCAGCGCTGGGGGCCTCTTTCTTGGGGGGGATAGGTCTCCCCTCCTTCCCAAGCGCCCCCACCCCCTGCTCCAGGACTTCTCAGAGCTAAGGTCTCCAGTTAACGTATTTATTGCCAGATCAATATATCCAGATATTGGGTGAATTTTGAGGAGGAGAGTGAGGGAGAGACAGAAGAGCGGAGGTGTCGGGGGTACAGATGGGGCGGACAGGAATCACAGGAATCGGCGGGGACATCTCAGGGGTGCGCCCCCCACTCAGGCCTGCGCTCCACCCGCCAGGTCCCCAGGAATATCTCAGGGACTCGGACCTCAGGCTGATCCGATGCCCGCCTGGCCCCGGAGAGGGGGTGCTGCCAGACTTGGGGGCAGTCCGTGTGGCACAAGGCCCTGGCCAGACCCTTCCCTCCAGGGCCACCTGGTGCACTCGGCTTGGGTGGGAGCAGCGCGTGTGGCAGTTGGAGGGTGTTGCCCTGCAAGCGTGTGCACCGGGGCCCTGCGGGACCTTTGCCCAGGACTCAACGTCCAGCTGGGAGGAGGTCACCGGGCTCAGGCCTGGACCGTTCCTGCGGGGGGAGGCGCCCCACGTGGGACCTCACAAGTGGGGTCATTTGCTGCATTTGGAAGTGACGACGTGGGGGGGAGGCTTAATAGTGACTTGGTCGTGTTAGTCTCATATTATCCCCAAGATTATGAGCCGTGCCCAACAGGCTTCCTTTGTAACTGGCTGATCGGGTCAGGTGTTTGCTCCTGTGGGTTCGAAGCCCGTATACAGAGTTCATGTTTGGCTGGTGTTCCGCTCAGCAAGACAGTTTGTTTTGTTGGTGCCCGAGCTGGACTTAGTAAGAATGTAAATCGATTTAAAACATTAGGAGACATCTTCAGGCTGTTTATTTATTGTTCTGCCTCTTAGACCTCAAAACCGGCCCTTTGGGCTTCAGGCCTAAAAATAAAGTGGCTCTGTTTGGGGTGTTAAGTAGGTTTTCCAAAGGATCTAACACACTTCCGGCAGGCATCCTGGAATATCGCTGAAAGACAGCAGTGTGGGGGGAACTGTCCATACGGGCAGATCTTTGGATGGGGGACCTGGTCATCCATTTCACCCGGATATCAGCATAGACGTGAACTCACGTACAGCGACTAACGGTTCGGCTGACAGGTCAGAGTGGGCACCGAGTAGAAGATCGCTGTCACATGATAACTTCCACCAGCTTGCCTACACCCAGAAGCAGGGAACAGCTCAGGAGCCAGAATGATTCTGCCAGGTTTTATCTGTCAGCCTTAGTAATCAGCAACCCTGGCGGGCTAATTGGTCACAGAAACGGAGTAGCCTAGTGGCAGAAATGGGCCCATAACATGGGGTGCCGCTAATCAAGGCTGATCGAGTCGCCGCCGCCGCTACAGCCACACCCTGAGCCTGCCAACCGGAAGATTGATGCGGGGTCCGTGACACAGCGCCTCTCTAGAGGAAAGTGACTTGCCTCTTATTAACTTAGCCAGGAAAACGGGACACCCAGATCCTGGAGAAGTTACTGGCGGCACGAACTCATTTCGTGGAGACAGTGGCTCTGAGTGGCCAGGGTGGTGCACTGGACGTGAGGGGCGACCAGAGTCCCCGGACCCACCCTGTCTGACGCCAGGCGCTCCTCAATCCAGGACACCTCTAAGAAGTCGTCGCAACTAACATCTCTCCTAAAATCAGGATGATTGAACAGCCTCACATTGTACTTGAAGCAAAGCCAAGTTCCTCAGATCTCCTCCAAGGTCCTGCGCATTCTAACCCTGCATTTCTCTCCATCTCATCGCCGTTCTTCTCCTTCTTGCTTGTGCTCTGGCCGCATCGTGCTCTCCACCTGACCCCCCTCTTCCCGTCGGGTGTCCCTGCAGTCTCAGTAAGCCCCCACGGACCCCTGAGTTTAGAGCTGCACCCTACTCCCCACGCCACAGTCCCCCACCCAGCCCCGATCTCTCCATCGCATTTAACAGCTCCTTGTACATTATGTAATTGTCAGCACGCTCTTCATCAACAAAAGGACTCTGATATAGACACGTAAACTACATGGGCTCTGCCCACCTGCTGTCTCCTCTTTTGTCTCGTCTCCCACTCTCCCCTCCAGTCTTCATCCCCAGACACACTGGCGTGTCTCAGCCTTTCTCTCCTCAGGTGGTTTTGCCCACAAGGTTCTTTCTGGTGTGTGAAAAAAGGAAGCCACCGCTGGCCCCTTCTCCTGTCTCTCACTCAGCCCCTTCCTGTCTGCTTCTCCCACATTCTCTTTGTCAAACCACTAACTGCACCCCCGAAGTCTCGTCTACCTGAGATAAGATGACATTTCTGAATTAAACACGCCCCCACTGTGAATTCTTCCACCTCTTCACTGATGGTCTGGTTTTGCCTCAGTTGTGTAGCATGCAGCCGGGGACTCAGAAAGACAGAGCAGCATCGGGGCACCTGGGTGGCTCAGTGGGTTGAGTGTCTGACTCAGGTCATGATCTCATGGGTTCGTGAGTTTGAGCCCTGCCCCTTCCCCCCACCCCCACTCGCTCTCTCTCAAAATAAATAAATTTTTATTTTTTTAAAAAAAGGAGTAAGAAATGTGGCCAGGATTCTATTTATGTGTCCTCAGTTTAGTTAAAGGAAACAAACACATTCTGGGGCAGCCCTCTGAAGCATAATGGGACAATGTCTATCAAAATTATCAGAGCACACATTCTTTGACATATTTTCTATATGTGTGCAGGACATCATGACGTGAGATATGGTGTATGTTCGTAGATAGGAGCAGTGTTTGCCACAGCAGTTTGTGGGGAAAATTTAATTGTCGGTTAAACTGTGGTACATCCCATATAACTGAAGACTACGGCGGTTTAAAAGAGGAAGAAAACCACTTTCCTGTTTTGATATGGAAAGATCACAAAAATACCTTCTAAATAAAAAATAAAGCAACACACACATACACACACGCACACACAACCTGGATAAAATGCCATATCTATCAAGAGAAAAGAGAAAATATTTGTCCGGGCAGAGAGAGAGGGAGACAGAGAGAATCCCAAGCAGGCTCCGCACCGTCAGCACAAAGCCCAACTCAGGGCCCAGTCCCAGGAACGGTGAGATCATGACCTGAGCCGAAATCAAGTCAGACACTTAACCGACTAAGGCACCCTGGGGCCCCATTAGCCAATGATCTTTAAATGACCTTCCTTGTAAAGTGACCTTGAACTTGTACAGACACTGTTATTAGAAGGAGTCATTTGCGCACTATTTGGTTTTGGAAGTCTCGAGAGAATAAGGGCGTCCTAGGTGACTATTTGGTGTAAATATTTAGCCACTAATTAAATTAGACCTTATTATATTTATTATAAAAATTGATTAGCTTGGTTGTCCTAAAATATCCAGATAAGAAACCATATGGTCACTGTTTCAAGTAGTTGATTTTCTAATTTATTTAAAGAAAATCTGATTTACCATTTTTACGACCTGCTGGGAGAACTTCCTTCTCCTAAATGAGAATCACTTCACATATCTGATTTTGTAAATCGATTTCCTTGACCCATCTGTACAGGGCAAACATCTACTTAGGAACATCTGCCCTGCCCCTGACCACCCTGCAAATTGCTTTTCTTTCCTCTGGAGTCCCAGACCCCTGCCCCCTTGTTAGTTCCGGATGCCGGAGGCGACTCGGGCAGACTGTCTTCGGAATTTCTAGGTCTGTGTGGATTCCTCCTATTAAATTTGATTTTCGCCCGTTAATGTGTCACATGTCAATCTGATTCTTAGTTCAGCAAGGACCTTGAGGGGCCAGGAATTCACACCCACCCGGACAACATCTGACTCGAATCCATTTTCCAGAGCCTGGAAGGAGCGTGTTAGAAGCCTGGAGTCCAGCTGGGTCCCTGTCAACTGCACGGTCCCCCGGGCGGCTCTCCCTCACTCCTCCACCTCACCTCCTACCTCTGTCAACTGAAGTTTTCACCCGCCTGTCCCCTGTCCGCCTGGAACACAATGGGGGAGCCTCCTCCTGACCCACCCCGGCCTTTACATCCCGCTGAGAACTCTTCAGAGGACCGGGCTGGGCAGGCAGGGGGCTGGGGGTGGGGGCCGTGGTGGAGACAAGGGGGCGGCAGGACCCCGGGAGAGGTGGAGCCGGAGGACCACGAGGGGCGAGTCCCCCGCTGCGCCAAGCAGGCCAGGGGACAGAGCGGGGACAGCACCGGCTTCAGACTCTGGGCAGGGTCCAGTCAGGGGTCAAGAGCCACAGAGGGAAGGGAGCCCCTGTCACAAACTGTCCGAGGTCGAGTTTACAGAATTAACTTCCCACGCGTCTCATCAGTGATTGTCCGCGAGTGAATTTCTTGTCACGGCCCACGACCCCGCGCGGTGCCCAAGAGGGACCGGGGCTGGGGCGGAGGCGCTCTTTCCGTTCCGCAGGGCAAAGGCCAGACTCGATTTAGAAGGCAGAGAGCATGATTGCTTTGGGCCCGAGACAGAACCTCCCGGCGTGTCTGCGTCTCCGCTCGCTCAGGCGTTGGGCGGGAGCCGCTGCCATCCCTCGGCGGCCGGTCCCACCGCCCGGCGGGGCCACAGCCTCTCCGGACTTCGGGACGCGGCCGCACGCAGTTCCCACCGCCCGGGGCTCAGGCCTTCCCAGCCTCCCACAGAAGAAACGCGGATGGGACCGGGGGTCGAAGGTTCCATGTGGAGGAAAACCCAGCAGCGGACGGTCAGTGTCAGAGATCCCGGGCGCGGGGCGGGGCGCGGCAGGTGCGCGCGTCGGGCCGGTCCTGGCCTAACCCGGAATCCGCCCGGTGGGCTCTCTGGGAAGGGAGCGGGGCCAGGAGAACCCCAGGAATAGCAGCCCTGTCTGTACTCTGACTCCACTAAGGAAACTGTCCCAAAGTCCTTCACGGAACGTGTGCTGGGATTCCCCGCGCTCGGAGCCGGCGAAAGGCCCCCGGGGGCGGCTCAGGTGCCGAGACGCGCCGTCCTCGCGTGTGGACCCGCACGGCGGGGTCGTCCTCCAGGCGTTTGCGGGTCCCTCCTGCTCACTTGTCCCAAGCAGAGCGCCCAGCAGGAGGCCGGGGGCCGGGGGGGGGTGCGATGCGCCGGTCCTCCCTCCCCACCACAGGTGCCCCAGGGCCGCAGGGACCCTCCTCCCGTCCCGTCCCCGGTCCCCCGCGCAGGTGCAGGGCCCGCAGAAGGAAATCAGCCTTGATAAGCAAGCGGAGTGAAGGACCGCAGGCCTCGGCCGCAGGTGTCCCCACCTCCCAGGGCGCGTGTGAGCCTCACGTGAGGTAACAATACAAACACCTGTCACAAAACCTGAACCTCGGTGACGGGCTCGGCCCGGGTCACGACCTCACCTGTGCTCCTATTTAGGGGCCCGGGGCACTCCGTTCCGGAACCGCTTGGGGGGAATAGGCGGGTAAAAGGGGGAGAGGGTTCCTGACGTTTGGAAGCCGGTGTTTTCCAGTTAAGACCCTGGGGTAGGAGGTGTGCGACAGGTGACCGTCCAAGACTCCATCCCGGAGGAGGAAAAGCAAGGTGTTCCCTCCTTCCCATCAGCTGGATTTAAGGAAGGAGAAGTAGGTCATCCAAGTCTTTAGGGAAGTGATCCAGGAGGTGGGTCCCATGGTGTAATGGTCAGCACTCTGGACTCTGAATCCAGCGATCCGAGTTCAAATCTCGGTGGGACCTTGCGTGGCTTTTTTTCCAACTTCTGGCTCCTCCTCTCCCCAAGCCAAACCCTTTTGCAAAGGAACCCCTGTGCCCAAACTTACTCCTGGCATTCCTTCCTGTACTGAGCCCCTGTCTGCAGTCACCAGTATTGGGAACAAAAAGAATGCCCTCTGCCCTTCAAGGTTGTTTAGCTGAATTAAGGATTAAAGTCACATGAGACATATTAAAAGGAGAAACTCAAATTTAATTTCAAACTTCAGGGAACCCAAATAGACATGAGATTCCAAAGACAGCAAAACAAGCTGTCTGTATATGTTATTCAGAACTAAGGAGAGAGGGGTCCCTGGAAGGGAAGGGCGATAAAAAAGAATGTTTGGTGGACAGTGTTTGTAGGGTCACTCAGAAGCAAGGGGACAAAGAGAGAACTTTGGTCAAACGGGCCTTCCCGGGGTCCTCCTCTCTGTCTACTGCCCCTGGTTCAAAGGATGACGTAATTCTATGCTGATAGCTTTCTTCCTGAGCTTTCTGGGCCTTGATTGTCTTCAGCTCAAAATAATCTGCAAGCCCAAGTGACACATTTTGGAGTGGCCTGCCCTTGGCCCCTGCACTTGCCAAAGGCTAGCTTAATGCCTGGGGTGCACAGCTGGTTGTGGGGAGGAGGGCAGGGGAAGGAGAAATCTCTCCAGGAAATGCGCAAGGAAACCTCCCAAACCTTGCTGGAACTGGAAGTTTCTAGAGAAGATCTGCAAATGGAGACATGAGGAAAGATGGCCTGTGAGAGGAGCAAGAGAAAACCTGGTGATAGTCGTGGACCCAGAAAGTCAGGATGGAAATTGACAAAAGGATGTACCCCCAAGCTATGGGCACAGGTGGTCGAGCAAACTGTCCTCAGACAAGACCATGAGAACCGCAGCCCTAATTCAGAGGTCTGGGTCGGTAGATCCGATCTGATCCGCGATAGTCAATACTCGGTAGACGTGAGGCTTTGAGTTTGCACGAGCAAGCTTTACACGTTCGGGGAAGGGGAAATGAGCTGATTCAGAGACTTCTTCCCCAGGACAGCGTGTTTACTCCGAGGGCCTCCACTGTTCTGGATGCGGGTTCCCTGAGGACTTGGCCTGGAGCCGCCCCCAGCCCTCTCTGCTGTTGCCGGTCCGGCCCTCAGATCTGGGAGCCCCTTGTGCACCAAGAGCAGGTGACCAAAGTCAATCTTCTGTGACCGTCCCCAGTGACTTCAAGGAGATCTCCAACGCAGAAAAAAGAGAAGACCAGTCAAGTGCAGGCACACAAGCAATATTTTTGAACAACCAGATAGGACAGAAACGTATGTATTAAGATTAACTACGGGCTTTTTAAGTAGTGATGTGGAAATCCGCACATCTTAATAGTTACAACCGAACCGACTATATCTTGCGAGTGCAAGGGATTGGAGCTCGGCGGTGATCAATCAAGTTTCCCTCCCCTTCCTGCCTACGACCCCCTGTGAGCTGACCGGCTTCGCAGCAGCTCTCAGAGCGGTCCGAACCAGTCTCCCTGGCTATGGTCCTCGGGAAGATGACGTATAAAACACTGACTAACCTACTTTGAAGTTGGCTTTTTCCCCCAGGGGACAGATCGTTGTGCAGGTTGGAAAAGTGCGGCTGCTCTGGGAACTGCTGGGGCCCTTTCGGTTTGGAAGGAGGCTCTGATGGGAGAGGAGAGCAGGGCGAGAAGCCGGATGTGGTCAGAAAAAAGCAGCTCCAGTGTCAGTGAAGATCGGAGAATTCATGCCACCGAGGCCAGAGGGCTGGAGATCGGGACACAGAGAAACACTTTCCTAAAATGTCCCTTCCCGACCACGCACCTGCTCCTGATGGATGTGAGCTGTCCCTGCTTCCACATCCCCTTGCAAATCAGGCCAGTCTATTTCCTTTTATGCGACAGACTTCTGCGACCTGTGACCTCGGGGGTAAAAATATCCCCACTGACAAGAAAGGACAATTGGAAACACTGGCGTCTCCGACATTCTGGAAGTATTGTCGGTAAGCAGGACAGGGGGCGGCGTCTCAGTTGCATATTTTATAGGATTTCTTGGAGAAGGAGGTGACAAACTTCGCATCTACTCCAGAGTAACATCACACTCAACGAAAGGGGACAGACATGTATCACGGAAAGTTGGCGCTTTAATTCTTTTTACTTATTCAGACTCATAAGAAAATCCTCCTTGACTTTTGTCAAAGAAAAGAGATAGCCACATTTTGTAAAAGTTTTTGTACATGGTTGCAAGTCCCTTCTTTGCTAGCGCTTTTATTCACTGCTGCCATGTATTTATTAAATTCAGTGACAGGAAATGTATTAGAGTCTACTTTAAATAATGCACCTTAAGTAATCATAAAAGCAAACTTTCATAAAAGCACACTTATTCAAAAGCACAAACTAGGGGTCTTTTTGCTGTTAACCTCCACCAAAGTCTTCTTATTCCAGTCGTAAGTTTTCCTCTGTGGACACATGACCTGATGGGGAAAAATATTCCTGGCCCTTTCACTAAAGAACGCATTTCCAATGCGATGCTGCTTCACGTAGGTAATAAACTACCTGTCAAACATTATCTATGTAGATCTTGTTGTGTGAAATGAGATGCAAAGCTAACTCAAGTCGGCAGAAGATAGATTTATTGTCCCTGGAAATAAGTAAAAATTAGACTTCAATTTATGCTCCCTGTTGCATAGCGGCAGGATAGGGTCTTCGAGCGTAAAATACATATCGGGATAAAATTCTGGAAGGCAAGTGTGAGTATTGAGGAAGGAAGACAATTGAGGCTGGAGGCCCCGGCGGGCTGAAGTGGGATTAACAAAACGGGGAAGGCTACCAGGAGGAAGGTGGAAAGGACTAGAGGTAGGAAATCCCTGCCACGACTGTGATTTGAAAAACAATGCCACAGCTCGGGGTCACAGAGCAAAGCTTGGCCGAAAGTAAGACGTTAAAGAGGGTACCTAAAAGGCTTACCGCTCGTGGGACGAGGTGGCCGAGTGGTTAAGGCGATGGACTGCTAATCCATTGTGCTCTGCACGCGTGGGTTCGAATCCCACCCTCGTCGGTCCTGGCTGTCGGGATCGCGGGCGTGAGTTTTGCACTCCTCACCTTGGTGTGCGACGTTCCGCCTTCACACCCTCCAACCCCCTTCCGACGGCGGTTTCCTTGCCTTCTTGCACGGCGGGGGGAGGGCGAGTGCTCCCTTTTAGAGCGCCGCCTGCTGCTTCCGCCCCCTTCCGCGGTCGCGGAGCTGGGGACCCAGGCAAAGCATCCCTGTGGCGCACAGTCCTTGGCCCCAGTCACGTCGGGGCTCAAATCGCAGAACCAAAGCAGCCGAGGCTTCGGTCCGACGCCGGCTTCCCCTCCAGGGAACAGTTTACAACTCTGCTCACCGCCTCCTTGGTTCCTCCAGCCGCAGGAATCCTTACCTTTCTTTGTGTCTCGTCACAGCCCAGCGCTTGGGAACCTCCGGTCTCGAATTCGCTTCAAAATGCTGATGGGCGGTGGGCGGTGGGCGAGTCAGAGAAGAAACGACCTCGACAAAACACTGCTAATGGTTTAAGGTGGTTGGTGGGAATTTGCGTGTATATTATGCAGTTCCTGTTACTTTTTCAAACGGCCATAACAAGGGTCTTAAACTTTTCACTTGGAAATAACTTCGATCTTAAAGAAAATCGGAAAGAATAAGACTAGAACAAAACCCACCTCTATACCTTTCATTGGGATTCACCTATTAACATTTTGTCCCGTTTCCTCCCTCTCTCTCCCTCCCTGCCTCTCTGATTCAGTCTCCATCTTCGGTCTATCTCCATTTCTTTCTTTCTTTATTTTTTTTTCAGAACCACAGAAGAGTAAATTGTATGTTTCATGGCCTTTTGCTTTTAAATACTTAAGTAGATATTTCCTAAAAGTAAGGATATTCTTTATGTATGACGACAGTATATGTATCCGTTCAGTGTATTTAACAATGATACTGTTTTTAAAATCTCTCACCTGTATTTCAATTTTGTCTACTGGCCCAGTAATGCCTTTTAGAGCATCCCCTCCCCCAGTACAGATTAGGTATCGTATCATTTGTCCAAAAACATGTTTTTTACTTCAATTCCAGTTAGTTAAGTTCAGTTGTCCATCTTTAATCTAAAACATCACCGCAGCCTCTCTTTGTAGTCATGATATTGACATTTTTTTAAGAATACAGTAGCTGCTCACTTTGTTGTTTGTTTTGTTGTTCTTTAAGAAAATTTCTTACATTTTTAAAATTTTTAATTTAAAAAATTTTTTTAATTAAATTTTTTCTTTTAATAAGTTTCTTAAATTTCTTTTTATATAAATTCTCGGTGGCGGGTCAGGTCATGATCTCAGGGTTCGTGATAGTGCGAAGCCTGCTTAGGCTATCTCCCTCTCTGATCCTCCCCCACTCGCTCTATCTCTCAAATAAATAGGCTTCAAAAACAATTTTTTTTAAAAGAGCTTTTCCTGAACCTGCTGGGTTTTGATAGCTTTTTTTTGCATACATACATATAAATTTTTATTGATATGAAATTCACATTACAATTCACCATTTAACCATTTCAAAATCTATAATTCAGTGCCTTTTAGTTCATTCACAAGGTTGTGTAATCATCACCACTATCAGGTTCTAGAACATTCCTTTTTTTTTTTTTTTTTTTTCCTCTTCTGTGATTTTTTTTTTTGTTTTGCCTTTTTTTTTTTTTTAATTTACATCCAAGTAAGTTAGCATATAGTACAACAATGATTTCAGGGGTAGTTGATTGCTTTATAAGTCAAAATAATCTTCATGCCAAAGTGGCCCATCTTGGGGGAGCCTGCCTGCCCTTGGCCCACCAAAGTTACCCCTCAGATTTAGCATGCATTAATAATTCTAACCTGAACCCATCTTTACTAAGGCGGTTGCAAAATGTTGGAACTTCAGCTCCAACACTGTCTGCACGTTCTGTGACAAGTCAGGGCACACACCTTTAAATGCAAAGGATCAAAGCTGTGCCTCCTCCTCCCCCCTGCCCTGGTCCCTTCGGCTCCCCTCACCTTACTTCTATTTTTCCATAGGATTTCCTCTTCATTTTCATTATTTAAGGTCCTTGTTGTTACAGGAATTTCTATTTTCTTGTTACAATGTAGAGACTCACTAAAGAGTGCTTTACTTACAAAATTTTCCTCATAAACACATTTTTGCAAATACCTTAATGACTTCCATTTTCCCCCCTGAATTTGTCCATGGGATCCTGATGCACTCACTTTTTTACTTTAATGCATTCCTTCCATTTTCTTCTACCATTTCACATGTAACTTCTTTGCATCTGTTTTGCCCATAAAATCCTACAAAGGGCGTCTTTGTGATTATTACAACATGCATTGCTTTAGCGAAGGACTCCCAAAACATTCCCACTAACTTGACCTAAATGTGATAAACCGTGCACAGGGCTGCATAAAGAAGTGAGGAGCAGGACACTGATGCCCAAGGAAAATGCAATATAGTCATTGGGCAGAAGTCAATGAAAATGTTTTTCTTTCAAGTGTAAAGAAAATAGAAAACTATAACCGGAGACAAGCATGTATTCTGAAAGATATAATGCTGATCCACTGGAAATGAAAGGTAAATTTGTCACCTCTTCCCAAGTAAGAAGGGTGAGGTTTGCATCTCTTTTGAAATGAGACGGGCGGCTTTTGCAAAAAGAAAAAAGAAAGAAAAGAAAGGAAAATACCCATTTGTAGAAATTAGGTAAAGGGTGAAAAAACATTGCAGGAGTTGTAAAGAACAAAAAAGGGATGCCTTTAATTCTACTTTTCCCCCCTTAAGGTGGGAAAGGAGGAACCCTAGCAGAGGATGGTTTCGATCCATCGACCTCTGGGTTATGGGCCCAGCACGCTCCCGCTGCGCCACTCTGCTAGTTGCGACAGCTGGCCACCTATTTCCTCCCTATGAACATGATCACGTATCGCATTTCCTTGTATAGGTAAATTGCGATTTGTTTCTAAAATACGATCCTACTCGGGAATAAAAACAATATTTTTTTGTGAATTTTATCATACATATAACGACACAATTCAATCTCAGAAACATCACGCTGGGCAAAAAATGCCACACAGGATGATGTACTATAGGATTCTACTTATGTGAAGTTCAAGAGCAAACGAAACTATCTGGTGACAGAAATCAGAAGAGGGATTAGCTTGTAGGATGCAGCACCGACGGGCAAGGTGGCAAGAGACAACCGTCTGGAGTAGGGAATGTTCTCAGCCTTGATGCGAATGGTGGTCACACGGGATGCACGCAAGATCTACGCATTTTACTGCATGTAAAATATACTTCAATAAACTGCTGAAAACACGGAAGGGACCACAGAGATGTAATAACCAAAAAGGAAGAGAGGGAGGGAGAGCAAGAGAAGAGAAAGGAAAAGAAAAGGAAAGAAGGAAGCAGGGAGGAAGGGAAAGTGGGAGAGAGCGAGCAAAGAAAAAGAAGTACTTTCTATGTCTACTTCAGAGAACTAAGGCAACAGTGGCCCCCAAAGCTTCCCAAAATAAGGTGTGGAGCCACGAAGAGCTCCCTGGGAGCAGGAGAAAATCCCCAACACTCTTTGGGGAAGCGCCTGAGCCAGGCCTCCAGCAGCCAGCACGCGGTCAGCGCAGAAGGTCGCTTTGGCGAACCCTGGCGGCCGCCTCACGCCCTCAAGCGCGGGCAAGATGGCGGCCGCCTCACGCCCTCAAGCGCGCGGGCAAGATGGCGGTCGCCTCACGCCCTCAAGCGCGCGGGCAAGATGGCGGCCGCCTCACACCCTCCCCCGTCCCCCAAGCTCGGGCAAGACCGCCCGCTTGAGGAAAAGCTGCTCCTATAGATTTGAGCGCATTCTCCTCAAGGAGGGAAAGGAAATTGACTTCTGAAGTGTTCCTTCCAGGGCTGCATTTCCTTCATATCAGTTCTAAGAGTGTATCAAGAAAGATCAAAACTAAAACATGGATATTAGTTTTCTGGAAGCACATTCTCAGACAGGTAGAAATCACGTCCTTTCACCCAGTTACAGAATTTTTCAAGACTTCTGTGTCCACACAACAGGCTTCGGTTTTCTCCACGTTGTCCGCAAGGTCACAGTTCCACCGGCACTAGGCAATCTAGAAGCTTCACGGTGGTTGCTCTGCTGGGGAGGTGGTCTTGTGTCCCTGTGAGGAAGAGCGGTGTCCACAAACAGGCTCTGGAAAGCTGCCCCTGAAGGCGGGGGCCTCTCTAAGACCTGGCCGACTGGTTCTGTGAGGAAGGCCAAACAAACACAATCTGTGTGGTGCTTTATGGTGGAGGCTGGAGAAAGTACTGAGGAGAGAAGGGGCCCCTCACACGGCCACCCTCCTCCTCATGCTCTCCTCTGTGACCCAGCCCAGTGTGATGTGACTAGAAAGCGTCCATCTGCCACAGGAGAATGCTCAGCAAAACTGAGCGGTCTGCCCGTCTCCGGCCACACCCGTAACGACAACATCAACGTGGGTCAAATGGCCTTCTCTCTCCTTAATAGGAAACGTATTTGTATTTTTTTTTGGAACAGTCTAGAAGGCTTTAAAATGAGAACCCGAAAATACAATATATATATATATATATATATACATACACATATATCTTGTCTTCTACACTCGGTGGACACACGTCTCACCCCAACCAGGGTAGTCTGCTTGAGCAGAAATCTCACTTAGATGGCAAAAGAAAAACAAAAAAGGAGAAATTACAACCACAGTGAAAATGTAGATTTCTCAAGAATAGGGCACAGGCTTGCACGTATGTGAGGAAAACACGGAGCCTCTGAAGATGCCAGAGGCTACCCTCCTGCGTTTGCTGTAGCATAAAACATGCAGAAATATATTTAAAAGATGTTAAAACATGTATATACAATAAATATGATGTAAAATAAACTAATCTTTACTTCAACACATCCTTTTCGAGTGCCTTCCATTGAACGGACCGTGCCCACCCACCCCCGGCCTCGTGGGGCTTTGTCTTGTCTTTCATTTTCCATGACCTTGACCTGTAGGATATGACGCACTGGTGTCGTGGGTGGAAAGGAAGTGGCCAGCGAAACCAGTGTGGCGAAACAGCTCTTAACGTGATGCCCACGATCCCTCCCTCCTGATGCCCACGCCCTTGTGCGATCTCTTCTATGGCAAAGGCGACAGGAGGTACGTGGTTACATGTATGCGATGACGGGATAAGTTACAAGACATAGTATCACCCATTTACTTGCTGGGACCTAATCCTGTCGCCTCCTCTGCTCACACACCCTACCTCCCGGTTGGCGCTCACTGCCAGCTACCGAGTTCGAACGCACATCCTTAACGGTGGTAGCAGGTGCCTTCGCCACCTCCCACATCTGGGGGACGGACTGGGCCCCCCCCCCCGTTTGATTCTTCCCTCACGTGACAGCCACAGCGGTCAAACCCAAACTTGTCTCTTTCTTAAAATCTCTCCCCTGTTCTCCGCTGTGTTTAGGACCCGGTCCACGCCGCGTGCCCATCTACCTGCCTGCTTCTCCCCGGCGGCACCGGAGGCCTCCAAAGTGATCCTCCCTGCAGGTGATCCCAACACACATCCACTGTGTCTCCCAGACCGGCCTGTGCACGTGCTCGGTCTTTGGCCCCACGACGCCCTTTTCTACTTGGTGCTCGGAACACCCGAAGGCAGAATGCGAGTCGAAGTGTTCAGCTACCGTGTCAAGGGCAGCAGACAAAATCCTATACGTTCCTCTTGCGCCCCCCCCCCCCCCCCACGTATGATGGCAATCTTGGGTCAGGGGATGCCCTTAAAAGTCGAGACAGCATGGATATTTAGAATCAGACATCCCTGCAGCGGAGTTCTGGCTCTGATGATCTGCTGAGAGAGAGGAGTGAGCACGGACTTTGAAGCCGTGAGGCTTTAAATCCCAAATCTAGCCCTTTACTAACTGGGTGCGCTCGGGCCCCATCTCTACTGCCGGGAGTTTAACAGTCATTCCTGTGTCAGAAGCTTATTTCAAAATTTTATTTGTGTGTCATCAACCGGTTTAAGATTCTTTTTCCCCTTGGGCCTCTTCCAAGGGATCTATAAGGCAGGAGATAGACGGAGCGCGGGCGTCATTCTCGCCTCCTTTCGTGGGTTCACTAGTGCTGAGGACTGTGTTCCTTCTTACTCCCCTTGGTTAGGGAACAGAGGTCTGCCGGGTATCTGCTCTTCTCCCTTGCTTCTCAGGTGCTAGAGGCTTCCTGCCCCTGCCTGTCCCCTCCGGGAGAGATGTGCGTGTGGAGCGGTGATTTCACCAGGTAGAAATTAAAAGAAAAAAAACCATGAAGTGTAGACTTCGGTTCCCTAACTTGGGCAGTTCTGGCTCACGCCGCAAGGATCGTGACCTTTCATGGGGAGAGAGAAGTCATCCCTTCACATCAAAACACTGCGGTGAATTCAGGAACCAACAGGCGCAGCCCTTAAGTGGGGCGGCGCGGCCCCCACCGTCGGCCAGGTCCCGGAGACCTTTTCAGGCGTGCTCTGGCTCTACCCACGTGGCACCGTCCCTACAGGCCATCCCTCCTCCAAACGCAGCTCAAAACAGGAAATGCGCGGAGCGATGAGTGCGCGTCTCCGCACGGACGCGCCAGAGAGCGCCCGGCCTGGAAGGAGACTGGCCCGGGGCTTTCCTTTTTCTGGGGTGAGGAGTGGCAGCTGGGATCAGAGGGACTGAGTCTTGACTTGCCAAGCTCTTAGGGGCTAAATGGGCAGAGAAACGGACGGGGAAGAGCCTGGAACACCGCTCCTGGGAAGAGACTGGAGAAGCTTGGGGTGGGGGGGGGGGGAAAGGAGTACAGCAAGAGAAGCCCATCTCGGTGCCCTTGAGGGTTGGTCAGTCAAGGAAAATTACGGCAGATTTCATCAAGTTCGATTCAAGTTCACATTATATCAAAAGCTCTTCCGGGACTCATCGAAGCACAAAGCAACGCCAAGTCAGGGTAGGCATTCCTAGGGCACCAGAGAAAGGGCACTGCTTCTTAGGGCCAAGTAGAAGCCGGCTAAGACTTAGCATCTGCCCCTCCCCCTAAGGATGCTGGGAGTGTGGGCTGTGCTCCCGGCCTTCCCCGCCGGCCCATCTGTTCCCAAGGAGAGAGCCCAAGGCAGGGTCCTGACTGCGCTCCCACCTGACACGGAGAGGAGTGGGCAAGAAGCGGAGTTTCTTCAACTCCAGAGGTTTGGTTCCACCCGGTTTCATTCCGCTGTTACCACGAGGTACTTGGTCCTCTGATTTCTTCTAGATGATGGATCAGGGTGAGTATGTGGAAGCTCCAGCCTTAGATCTGGGGTATGTGTGCTTTAGAGAATTGGAGGGCACCGAGCTCGTCACAATATGGAGGCCCAGACTAGGGGACGGGGGGGCACCGGCTACTTCTTGTGGGCGTGATGCCTTCGGGAATGCCCCTGTTCCCGACTCTTTGGGGTTTTTGATTTTGCTCCAATGGAAAATGAAGAGGCCGGTGGTCTGAAAGGTCCTCTCCCAACGGAACTCCGGGCAGGTGGAGAGGCCATCCCAAAGCCAAGGCCGCTGCTCCTGGTAAGGGGCCCGGGGACAGGGGTGCTCTGAGCAAAGGGGGCCATGCCGGGGCCCCCAAACATAGTCTTTCTTGCCGAGGTGTTGGTCCTCCCCAAGACCAAAGGCTTGCTCTGGCTGGCCAGGCCCCTGGTGTTCTGGCTCCGGCCTTTCCCAAAGGGCGTGAGGGCGGCGCCCGTGGTCCCACCTCGCAGTGCTGCGGTGCCGAACGCTCCAGAGTCGGAGCTCCTGTCCGGGTCGGTCACACTGACCCCGGACTCCCCGCAGTCCATAGGGGTCACCAATCCCCCGAAGGCAAAAGGCCGGGGGGCCGTGCTGCCGAACACGGAGCCGGCGGCCCCGCTCCGGCGGGTCTGGGCCGCAGCTCCAAAGCCGGCTGCGCCGGTTTGGCCAAAGGGAGACCCCGCCGGAGCGCTGCCCAAGTTTGGCGGGACGCCGGAGGGGGCGGAGGGGACGCGACAGGGGGAGGCGGAGGGCGTCAGACCCCCAGAGGCCGACCGCGCGGTCTTACCGAAGGCTGGCCCAGCCGGGGTCGGGGCGGGGGCTGCCGTTGCCCACGTCCCCGGACCGAAAGGACTAGTGACCCTCGGGCCCGGCGGGGCCGGGGGTGCCCCCTGCTCCTGCCCACCTGGAGCCCCAAGTGCCGGCTGGAGAGGGGCTCCGGGGGAGGGTGGGAAGGGGGGCCTCGAGCCCGCCCCCGAGGCCGCGGGGAGTGCGGAGCCCACGCCGGAGGCTCGGGCCGTTAATGCCGACCGGCTCCCGGCCGCGGGCGCGGAGGCTGGCGGAGGCGGGCCCCGCAGATCGGCAGAGCTCTTACGAGGGGGTATCTGCACAGCGCCGGAAAGAACCTGGCCGAAGATGGTGACCGTGTGGACGGCAGGGACGGGGGCACGCGGGTGTGGGGGGAAGATGAAGCTTGTGGCTTGGGAGAAGCAGGCCCTGAAGGCACAGGAGGCCCCGAGAAGGAACGCGCGGCAGGCAGGGGCGCGGTCAGCCTGGTCCACGGCACCGCTGAGACTCACCGCGCCGATGTCCACGGGGGGCGGGAAAGGAGAGTCTTGGCCAGCGCGGGACGGGGTGGCGGACACGACGACGGCGGTAGCCTTGAGCAGGCTGCGGAGGAGATGGGGGGGAGCGGGGGGAGCGGGGGGAGAGGTGTGCTCGGAAGAGGAAGGAGCTACCCCGGGCCCGGTTTGACGGGGTCCTCCGCGGCCAAAGATGGGCCTGAAGGTAGGGGCCAAGAGACCCGGGGGTGAAGGTGCCGAGGCGGTGGCCGAAATGCTGGAATGTAAGGAGTCTCCGTTGGGCGGGAGCCCCAAAGTGGGGTTTGGCGTGGGGTGGGCAGAAGCTGCCGCAGGGGGCGCAGATGCAGGGGGGAGGGGAGCCCGGCCGCCCAGAAAGGCCACCCTTTGCGCGGCGGGCGGTGCGGGGGTGAGGGCCGGCCGCTCCGGGGGCGCGGCGGTCCCGCCGGCCTGAGCCGCGGGGGGTGGCCTGGTGGCGTCCGAGGCTGGTGGCGGGGTGGAAGCAGGGGTCAGACGGAGCCAGGTGGCTGCGGACTCGGAGTCAGAAGAGGGGCGCGGAAGGGGCTCTGGCCGCGAGCAGCCGCGTGAGGGCAGCGGGCTGACTTCCTTCAGGGGCGAGAGCGCCGCAGGGACCGCCCGGCCGGGGGACGGTGGCGAGGCCGCCGGAGGCTCCCGCGTCTCTGCGAAGCTTCCCGACCGCGGATCCGCGTCCTGGGTTCGAGCTGTGCCTGCACCGGGCGGACCGGGAGACGCGGCAGGCTGAGCGGCGGAGCCCGGCTCGGGGACACAGCGTGTGGGGACCTCGGTCCCGTCCTCTCGGGCTGTACTGCTCCACCGGAGCCCGACTTCGTGCCCCGAGGCCTGGTCCTCGTCAGGGTCCGCATCGCCGAGCCCGGGAGGTGGACTCGGGGTCCCAGGGCTGCGCGGCGGCCGCGGAGGCCCCTGACCCTGCGGCTCAGAGCCGCCGGACGCCGCCGGGGACCTGGCCGGTGGCGGTGGCCCTGGAGACGGAGACCGGCGACCCTTTCCTTTCTTTCTCACCGGCCATTCTGGGGGCTGCAGGGCCGCACCGGGCGCCCTTCGCTTCCCGGGCGCGCCGAGCGGTCTGGACGAGCTGTAAGAGCTGCTGATGGCGTTTCTCGGGGAGCGCGGGGGGCTCCCCGAGTGCGCGCGGGCCTCGGGGCTCCGGGAGGGGCAGCCGGGGCCCCCGCTCGCGCTGCGGTCCGGGCCCAGGGAGTCCGGGCTTCTCCTCAGCGGCCCCGGCCGGGGCTCGAAAGACGCGAGGACCCCGTTTCTCAGCAGGGGCCGAAATGCCGACGGCCTGGGGTCCGGGCTCCGCCTGGCGGCCTGCAGGCCCCCGGGACGCGGCGGGTCTTCCCAGCCCGCCCTCCCCTTCGTGCACCCCCGGAGCGCCCGCAGCACCGTCTCCTTTGCGCAGGGGTCCGGGGGCTTCTCGGAGGACGGGGGCCCAGCGGAGCGGATCGCGAGCGCGGGCCAGGGCTCGGGGGGCGCGATCCTCACGGTGACCGGGCTCCGCCGCGCCCGCGGGTGCCGGAGGGACCAGACGCTGCGCCTGAAGTAGCTGTCCCACCAGTCCGACGGCAGCGGCCCCACGATGGCGTTGCGGGGCCTCTTCATGGGGAAGCGCCTCCAGGCCTCGTCGACGCGGCCCGCGGGGTCCCGGCCGGGCGGCCTCCGGGGGGGCCGGTGCCGCGGCGCGGGGTGGGCGCGGTGGACGCGCTGCACCTGCTCGGTGGCGTGCGCGCGCGCCCGGGCCGGGGACGACGGCGGGGACCCCGGCCTGCCCAGGTAGCCGCCCATGCGGAGCGACGCGGCGGCCGGGCCACCGGGCGGGTTTCGGTTCCCGAGGTCGGAGTCGGCGTTCGCCGCGTTCCCCCGACGGTTGGGACCCTGGCGCGAGGAAAGGGCGAGGCTCTCCGGGCGCTCGCCCGCCCCCCACCCCCCGCCCGCAGGCCCGGCGCCCGGAGGGAAGGGAGGAGGGGACCCCGGGCCGGGCGCCCCGCCGGGGACGGTGCGGCCCGAGCGCACCGAGGCTCGAGCAGCCAGAGTCCAGGGGGCGCGGGATCGGGGTGCGCGGGGACCGCCCTGGAGGCCGCGCTGGCGATCCGCGAGGCGGTTCCCACCTTCCCCTTTCCCGCCGCCCTCACCCTCTAGCCGCCAGTGACCAGCCACCTACCGGGCCCGTCCGACGTCTCCCCGCCGCCGAATCCGAATCCCGGTCGCCCTCTAGGCGTCGGGGGGGGGGGGGGGGAAGGCAGGAGGGGATGGAGAGGGACCCAGCGCCTGGAGGGCTCAGGGCGTGGCCGCGAGTCCGGGGCGCAGCCTTCTGTCCCCGCAAGAGCGGGTCGGGACGCGAGACAGTAGTGACAGGTTGGAGGGAACGCTCTCCTCCCGGGTGCCCAACGGTATCCCTTCCCGAGCCCTTCGTGACTGTCTGTGGATGAATCTACCCCTGAAGTCTCCCCTGCCCACGACCTCAGTGCCCCCGGGAAAGAATTCTCCACCTTGCCTTAAGTTAAAAGTACAAGGTTCTGAACAGAAGACTCCTGGACAAGGGAAGGGGAAGGGGTCCTGTGCCACGGAGTCAAGGCCGGGCTGCTCTCGGCCCCTGTGCTGGGCGCCCAGAGTCCTGGAGGGTTCCAGATCAGCACTTTTATAAGGGTTTATGCGCTGCCGACCTCTCTAGGCTCCATCCGGAACCAGATGCCAGAGGCTCCTTTTCACAGACGGAGAGACCAGAGTCAGCCCCAGGCTCCCGACCCCAGCGTTCAAGTGAGCCACGGTTACTTCTCGAAGTTCCCAGCTCATGGCCCCAGGAGGCAGAGGGGACGGTGGGGAGAGCCCCCAGCAGGAGGTCAGCCTCGGAGGAGTGGAGTCGGGGAGGGACCGGACTGAGAGGACCTTGAGACTGGGCTCTGGGTCTGGGTTCAGGGGGCAGGCAGGGCAAGTGATGAGACTCTGGAGGGCCGACAACAGACCGCAGATCCCTGGGCCTAGGACGGGGTGGGTCTGTGCGAGGACTCTTTACGAGAAAGTAAACATAGGAATAACCTGAATGCCCCAAAACGGGACTTAGTTAAATAAATTATGGTACAGCTATAAAATAGAACAACAACGTTAAGTCAGACCTTTATGTATCCACGTGTAACTATGTCCATGATACATAAGGTTCTTTTAATCTCATATAATTTTAAATACTAGGCTTTCTGGGTGTGAAAGTGTGGCTATAGATTTTTAATGTTTATTTATTTTGAGAGAGAGAGAGAGAGAGAGCTTGAGTGGAGGAGGGACAGAGAGAGGGAGACACGGAACCCAAAGCAGGCTCCAGGCTCTGAGCTGTCAGCAGAGAGCCCGACCTGGGGCTCAAACCCACCAACTGGTGAGATCATGACCTGAGCCGAACGCTAAGGGACTGAGCCACCCGGTAGATTTTTAGATGAAGATGTGCTCAGAGAGGAAGGGAGGATATTGACCAAACTAGTAACATAATGGTTATCTCTGGGGTGGTAATAGAGTGGCTTTGGAAGGAATTCTTTTTGGTTTTCCTGCCCTGTTTCAAATTTTCAACAAGATTACATCTCATAAAAAATCAAACGATTTCCATTTTCAAAGAGAAAGGCTAAAAAGGAAAAAAAAAAGTTGCAAAGAAGATGTATTTGAACTCAGTGTCTGGGGCCAGGAGATGAGCAGGGCGCCATTGGAAGAGTCAGGAATCCAGTCAAAGGGAGGTGGACTATGATCCTTGACAACAGCCTGGCTGAGGCACAGGGAGAAGGAGAATAGAAGAGTACTTGGAACATTCCTGTGTGCACGATGGCGTGACAGTATAACTGAGTTAGAGGTCCCTGCCAGGTAAGGAGACAGAAAGCGTCACAACTCTTGGTGCTGAAAGAATAAATGGGTCAACTGGATTTCATTAAAATTAAAAAAAAAACCCAAAACACCTTCTGCTCTGCACAATACTGTTAAGGGAATGAAAAGACAAGCCACAGACTGAGAGAAAATATTTGCCAAACATATCTGCCGGAAGACTCGTCTCTAAAATATACCTAGAACTGTTAGAACTTGCAATGAGTGTTTCAAAACCCAGTTTCAAAAGGGACAAAGGACCTGAACAGAGAACTCCCCGTGGAAGGCGTACAGATGGCCGACAGACGTAGCAAGAAGTGCTTGGCATTGGACGTCATTAGGGAATCGCAAATTCAAGCATCAGTGAGATACCAAGGCACACGTATCAGAATGGCTAAAATCCAGGACACTGGCAACACCAAAAGTTGGTGGGGATGTGGGTCGACGGGAAGTCTCACTTATTGCTGGTGGAAATGCAAACCGGGGAATACTTGCCACTTTGCAAGACACGTGGGAAGTTTCTTACAAGAGAAAACATGGTCTTACCGTGCCATCCAGCAACCACACTGCTAGGTATTTACCTAAAGGAGCTGAAAAGTTTTGTCCATGCAAAAACCTGCACATGAATGTTGGTAGAAGCTTTATCTGTAGTTGTCAGGAATTGGAAGCAACCAAAGAGCACTTCGCTAGAGGAATAAACCGTGGCACATTCCTACAGTGGAATATTATTCAGCACCAGACGGAAATGAACTATCAAGTCACGAAAAAGACACAGAGGAAACTTAAGGCTGTATTGCTCCGCAAACAAAACCAGTCTGAGAAGGCCACGTGCTGTTTGATTCCCGCTCTATTACATTCTGGAAAACACAAACCTATAGAGAGTAAAAAGATCGGTGGTTTCGAGAAGTGGGGAAATCGGTGGGGCACAGGGGACTTAATTCTGCGTGAAACCACATCGGTGGTCACAAGATGTTGTGTATTTGGCAAAACCCATAGAATGTAGGACAAAAGAGTGAACCCGAATGTAAACTATGTGCTTTAGTTAATAATAATGTGCCAATATTGATTCACCAGTAGTAACCAATGTACCACACCAAGAAGATGTGGATGGGAGGGGAATCGGGAGTGGAAGGAGGGGGAGGAGAGAGTGTAAGAAAACTTTCTGTACTTTCTCTTCCATTTTTCTGCAAACCTAAAACTGTTCTTAAAGATATAAAGTCTGCCGATTTTAAAAATTAAAATGGGGGCGCCTGGGGGGGCTCAGTCGGTTTAGCCTCCAACACTTGACTTCAGCTCAGGTCTGATCTCACGGTTCATGGGTTCGTGAGTTCGAGCCCTGTGTGGGGCTCTTCGCTGGCTGACGGTGTGGAGCCTGCTTGGGTCTCTCTCTCTCTCTCTCTCTCTCTCTCTCTCTCTCTCGCTGCCCCTCCCTGCTTGTGCTCTCTTTCTGTCAAAAATAAATAAATCATTTATTTAAAAAATGAAATTTGCAATGTCTTGGCGCTTGGACTCCATGCCTCAGTCCCCTTAAAACCGCCTTATGATTTACTTAACACAATAGGTAAATCACAGGTGCGTCGCTATTTTGATGTTTAAGCAAGTAATGCAGGCATTCAGCACATTGTCAGTTACGCGGGAAATTAGGGCAATTGTAGACAGTTCTCGTCGGCGAAATTGACAAGCCAAAGTTTAGCGCAGCTCACTTTACCTGTCTGCCCTTGTGCCGGATCCCCTTCCCCGGGATCTGGGGCCAGGGCCTTGGGGTGAACTGAAATTCGTTCCGGGAGAGAGAGACGGGAGGGGTGCGGCCTAGGAAGATGGGGTGGTGGGTCAGGGCAGCTTCCAGAGTGAGGGTGATAGAGACCAAGGCAGACCTGGGGAGAGGGAGGGTGCAGGGGGCCGGGATGGGTGGGGGGGGGGGGAGGGGCAGGCCCTGCGGGCAGAGTTGCTGGAGAGTAAGGCAGGTTGGGGCAGAAAGCACCGTGGGGCCGGCGCGGCGGCGGCTCAGGCTCTGACCTCTGAGGGAAAGATTCTTCTAAAAGGAGTGCCAGTTTCTGTATAGAGAATGATGCTACTTATATTAAAAAAAAAAAAAACGTTTATATGTGTTTCTGGGGGGCGGGGTGGTGCCCATTCGTGGACTCAGGCCGTGAGAACGTGGTGGCTTCAGTTCCTGTCTCCCGGGACTGTATTGCCAGGAAGCCAGGGTGCCGGACCGGAAAGGAAGCCTCGTGACCCAGGCTGCAGCCGAGGGGGACGCGCGTGCGACAGGTGTGGGAGATGGAGGGAGGACAGGCCGGAGGAGGGTGCCCAGGTCCCTCAGGAGACGTTGGGGGCCCGCGGGGTCGTGCTCCCTGAGGCTCTAGGATGGGGCTGGTTTGGGGGGTGCGGGAAACACCCCCAGGGGCTGGAAGAGGCAGGTGCTCCCGGAACCTACTGCGGGAGTGAGTGTGCGCCGCACGGCAGCGGGGAACCCGCGGACCGAGAAGTCCCCGTTCCCGCCCCCAGGCTTCCAGCCCCTCGGGGTCCCACTGGCGCCGCCGAAGGAGTCGAGGACGCTTTGCTGCCCCGGCTCCGCCTGACGAGCAGGCGAGGACGCGCTGACACCACTTGCGTAAAGGTTGGAAGCGGGCACACCACGTGTCTGGCCACGCCTAGATTTGTGGCGCGTCTATAAACAACCGCAAAAGAATGGTGAACACACACCAGCAACGCCTCTGGGTGGAAAGGTGGCATCGAGGAGGAGCGATCTGAGGCTTTAAAGCCCCAGGCAGGCTCTGATTTCTCAAGCTGTATTGTGCAAATCGATGTATTCGTTTTACTTTATATATTGCATTTGGAGGCTTTGTTTTGTAAGTTTAAATCCAGGTTAGTTAACACATCATGTAATAATGATTTCAGAAGCAGAATTTAGTGATTCGTCACTTACATACAACAGCCAGTGCCCACCCCAACAAGTGCCCCCCTCGATGCCCATCACCCATCTAGCGCCTTCCCCCCCCCCCCACCTCCCAGCAACCCTCAGTTTGTTCTCTGTATTTATGAGTCTCTTACGGTCTGCCTCCCTCTCTGCTTTTATCGTATTTTTCCTTCCCTTCCCCCATGTTCATCCGTTGTGTTGCTCAAATTCCACACATGAGTGAAATCGTATGCTAATTGTCTTTCTCTGGCTGACTTATTTCTATATATTGCATTTTTGGATGGGTATGTGATTTTATGCAGTCTACTTTTCACACTGGAATATAGTGTATCCGGGTCAATCTTATGCGGTTGAAAGCAATTAAGGTACAGTAAAAAAAATTTTTTTTTTTAATCTTAAATCATCTTGTATGTACCCACTAACAGAGGGACTAGGGATTCTATTAAAGTTTGGGGCTTTAGCTCCTTGGACAGAACACGGCGTTTCAGATCGCTTTCTAAGAAAACTTCAGAGATATGAACCCACGCTGAACGTTTTGCTCTCACGGCAGCGTCCGAAAGGGGGAAAAACTTCTCTGGGAAGCTGCAGGAAGGCCCGCGTGAAAGCCGCGTGGCGGTTCCGTCTGTCAGCCGGCTGAAGCTCGGAAGCGGCTCATCTCCCCGGCGGAGCCCCGCAGCCCCGGGGAACCCAACAGGAGGTTCCAGGCATCGTGGGCGTTGACGACAGCACGCGGGCCCAGGTGGTGGCGGTGCGATTGGAAGTAACGAGTCCACGCGACGTGCCGGCGGCGGGGGGCGCGGCCTCTGGGAGAGCGAGCCGAGCAGGGCGCGCCCGGCAGAGGGCGCTCGCGGAGGGCGGCGGGGGCAGAGGGGCGGGGCCTTCGCTTGAAGCGGCGCCGCGGTGCCGGCCTCCCGGCGCCGCGTGGGGAGCCTCGGCCTGCGATCGCGGGCCCCGGAAGCTTCCTTCGGTGAGGATCCCGCGAAGCCTCCCGCTCTGAGAACGTGAGGGAGGTTCGCAGACTCCTGCAGGCGTT
The DNA here is from genome assembly GCF_023721935.1 of Panthera uncia. Taxonomy (NCBI): domain Eukaryota; kingdom Metazoa; phylum Chordata; class Mammalia; order Carnivora; family Felidae; genus Panthera; species Panthera uncia. The sequence continues at coordinate 2,667,462 of NW_026057581.1, read as the reverse complement.
TCTTGTTCTCACTTAGCGCCCGCTTCGCGGGGACAGAAGGGCCCTGCGTTGCTTCAGCGCCTTTCCGGTCGTCTTCTCGAAACCCCTCATGTTTTCCCCACCGGAAGGCCCAGCGCCGTCTCTTTGGTCACCAAACACCGACTCTTTGTCTTTTTGTTTTCTCTTCATCCCCCCGCTCCCTTCCCTTATGTCTCTTTTCCTCGTCTGCTCCTTCTGTCCCCGAGCGGCGCTCGGCAGGACGGATCCAGGAGGCGGACTGCCTGGCCTCGGTTCAGTCCCCGCGGCATCTTCGCCGGGTGGCCCTGGGCGAGACTCTCTGCCTGTCCTCGTCTGTAAAGTAGGAGCGGTCCCCTTTCGGCCCTCGGAGGATTTTGTGAGAATAAACTAAAGTGAGTCTCTGTGAAGCCTTAGGACGCGGCTTTATACGTAGTAAGCGCTGAACAAGTGTTTATCGAATACTTAAGTCGTCTTCTCTTACCTTTATGGTAAACTTCCTGCGTTCAAGGCCATCTCAGCGTCTTTTTCCACTTTCACGTTACTTAAAAGGTTCAATTCCCAGGAGGCGGTTAAGCATCTGACTCTGGATCTCGGCTCTTGGCCTCACTGTGTGAGTTGGGGCCCCGCGCTGCGCTGGGCGTGGAGACTGCTTAAAATAAAAACAAAAGACAAAATATCCGAGTCTCAATCCCCTTTGCTGGGTAACCTCTTGTCTTCTGTTATAACTTCTCTTGCTTTTTTTTTTTTTTCCTGCCTTATATTTTATTCATCGTTATTACAGTCCCTTTCTTTCGCATTTAAGGGGCTTTGCATACGTTCCAGACATTCTACATATTTTCTTTATGCTTTTTGCAACCAGTTATGTACCAAGCTTTTCTCCTTTTTCCTGGGACTCACTCTCTATCGTTCTGCAAGTGGATCTTGATTTTCTCTGATTTCACCAGTGGACGTGCGTAGCTTTTATTCCTGTTTCTCCCAGGAGCCTTTCAAAATTTCTTTACCTACAGCTCTTCAAAGGCTAGCATTCTCCTTTCATCTCATGTTGTAGCCCCGCGGAGCATCGTCACTCTCGTTACCATAGCAACTGTCTCTTGTCTTCCACTTTGCTGCCGCTGGTTTACACATTTCATTTTTATTTTCTCTTTCTTCATTCTTAGTCCTCTTTCCACGGATCCCCTTAATCTCTTCTTTCCCTTCTTTATTTTTGCTCATTTTCTTATTAAATGTGTTCTCTTGTTTTTTTTCCCATTATTTTTTAATCCTTGTATGTCAATCAAGATTTCCAGTATTGTTTTAATTATGCCTTTAATTATTCTTTTAGCTTTTAATATCTGTACGTATATAGTTGTCTAGAAACCCAGGCATTCTTTTTTTTTTTTTATCCATTATCTTTGCGCCTTGCCTGTTTGCGTAATTTTTTCTTTGTTCCTGGGGCTTCTCTTTAGCGTTTTAGGCCTTTTCTTGATGCAAACCTCGTGCTGGTTTACAAACCTCCGCTTTCACATTGTTGTGTTCGCTGTATTTTCTTCTTCCTCGGTTTGTCTTTGTAGGATTGGTCAGGGTTCACCAGAGAGACGGAACAAAGGGCATCTGGAGAGGGTGAGACAGAGAGAGAAATTTTAAGGAACTGGCTCACGCCTCGGTGGGGACTGACAAGTCCCAGCTCTGCAGGGGGAGCCGCTGGGCTGGAGCCGCAGGGAAGAGTTGTCACAGTTCCAGCCCAAAGGCAGTCTGGGGCCGAATTTTGTTACTGGTTGGACGATCCCCACCACATTCTGTAGGGAGGGTACCCCGATTTGCCCCAAATCCACTGACTTAAATATTAGTCTCATCTAAAAAATACCTTCAAGTAATATCCAGACTGGTGCTTGACCAAATAAATACCTGGCCACAGGTCGCTTAGACAAGTCAACACCTCAGATTGACCGCCCCCCCTCCCCTTCCAAGCTCTCTCCCTGTGAACGTTCCCCTTCAGTCTCCTCCTTCTCGGGACTCAGGACCCGTCCTCCGCTTGTCCCCTCTGCCCTCGCTTTCTCCAGAGCAGCTTTGCATAGTGTGCCTTTCTAAACGCTTTCAACAGACGCCACCCAGAATGGCACCCCAACCGGAGGGGGCGCTTGCAAAACCAAGGCGGCTGAGCCATTCCCTCCGACAGCCACCAAGCAGGTCGCGACACAAAACGACAGACGAACTCGAAGCACGCTGTCTGCATTGCACACACCCCCTCCCCTTCCCTCCGACAAGCCACACCACGACCACAGCCTGCCGTCTCCACGGTCATGGAACTGGACGGTGGGCGGGCACGGCGCCCGTTCCTGTGAGTTTTCTCGTTCGGCTCAGAGTTCCAGAACAGTTGCTTCTGTTCCTTGTGGCCGGCTTATTGGTTGCTCCCGTGGAGGGAGTGATTCTGGGAGCCCCTACTCTGGCACTTTCTTGACGTCCTGTGTGTTCACCGGTCAAGGACGTTTCTTGCAGGTACGTTATAATTGGCTCTTGCTTTCTTTTTTTTTTTTATCCTGCCTGACAACATGCAGCTTTTAATTGTTATGTTTATGTTGAGAGAGAGAAAGAGAAAGACAGCACGAGTGGGGGAGGGGCGGAGAGAAAGGAGGTTCCAGGCAGGCTCCCCGCTGTGAGCCCAGTGCCCAGAGTGGGGCTCAAACTCACTAAACCATGAGATCATGACCTGAGTGGAGATCAAGTGTCGGATGCTTAACCGACTGAGCCACCCAAGCGCCCCAATAGCCTAATTAATTTTAAGCAAGAATGTGATGCCATCAGACAGAATGTAATTATTTTCCACATACTAAATATGTTGAGGGGCGCCTGGGTGTCTCAGTCGGTTAAGCATGGACTTTGGCTCAGGTCATGATCTCACGGTCCGTGAGTTCAACCCCGCATCGGGCTCTGTGCTGACAGCTCAGAGCCTGGAGCCTGTTTCAGATTCTGTGCCTCCCTCTCTCTCTGACCCTCCCCCATTCATGCTGTGTCTCTCCCTGTCTCAAAAATAAATAAAAATGTTAAAAAAATTAAAATAAATATGTTGAATGGCAAAGTCAAGCAAGAAAATCGAACTAATTGTAAATGCACCACAGAACACCAGAAAAGAGATTTTCAAGTCATGAGTTAAAAAATAAGTTTGGGGGATGCCTGGGTGGCTCAGTCGGTTAAGCCTTCGGCTCGGGTCATGATCTCATGATTTACCGGTTCGAGCCCCGAGTCGGGCTACGTGCTGACAGCTCGGAGCCTGGAGCTTGCTTCGGATTCTGTGTCTCCCTCTCTCTCTGCCCCTACCCCCTCATGCTCTGTCTCTCTCTCTTTCAAAAATAAACATCAAAAAAAAAAAAACTTAAAAAAAAGTTTGGAAGAACGAGCCAGGAAAGGAGGGCTATAGTGCTTATTTGTAGGACATAGAATCAGTATGACATTTCTTCCCCCTATGAAGGGGGAGTTGTAAAAAAAGATTTAAATGATGCCACTTTCAGCTCTAAACTCAATTAATGCTCCTGCCTGAGAGAGGAGAAACAAATTTGGAGTGTAAAATCGTGAGTAGCGTTTGGCAAATGTGTATGCGGTCAGTAGTTCTGGAATTCGGGAGGAAGGTCTTGGCCAGAAACCATCACTCGGATAACAATGAGTCGTTGCAAGTTCCTACATGTTACAGGATTGTCCAAACTCCTTAAGACTCTCCGCGTGTAATTTCTTTTGCTTTAGATGTTGAAGATACATATTTTTGAAGATTTCATTTTTGAGGAATCTCTACATCCTGCGTGGGGCTTGAACCCACAACCCCAAGATCGAGTCCTACGCTCCACCGACTGAGCCCGCGTGCTGGGCATTGAGGATGGTTAAGTTGAGGTTGAAATTGTGGGAGTGAATGGGATTGCTAGGAAAGAGCACGGAGTGAGGGCAGAACCCACGAGAAACGCGGAGGTGCAGGGATCGGAAAACAGGGCTGCGGTGGGGGGGGGGGAAGGTCAGAAAAGGAAGCTGAATGAGAAATGGGACAGCAGAAGACGAGGAGTAGCAAGGATGTGGGAGCGGTGGGTGGTGACCAGCCGTTCAGTCTTCTGCCAAGAGTTTTACATATACCTTGTGAAGAAAAGGAGAGGTCTACAATTTCTAGGTCAGTGTCAGGAGAAGGGCTGTTTGTTAATTACATGACAGAGACTTTGTCGTTTCTGTTGGGTGGCTGGAAAGCGAATTTGTCTGGTACCTTAATGAATACAGCTGATCCCTTTGCTCACCTCCGTGGGACCCTCACGGCATCCGTAAACGTGAGAAATGTGTTCTCTAAGCAAAGGAAATTTGTCGTAACAAGCAAAATTAGCATTTTAACCGCAGAAACTACTCAGGAGTTTTAACTGTATGGTCTAAATATGTTTTATGATTCGTAACGCAGCAGCGTGCGGTAATTATTCTGAAAAGTGAATTCTATACATGTACTACCATTTTTTTAAGTTTTTAAAAAATGTTTATTTGAGAGAGAGAGAGAGAGAGAGAGAGAGAGTGGGGGAGGGGCAGAGACAGAGGGAGACACAGAATCCGAAGCAGGCTCCAGGCTCCGAGCTGTCAGCACAGAGCCAGACGCGGGGCTCGAACCCACCAACCGTGAGATCACGACCTGAGCTGAGATCCAGAGTCAGACGTCCGACCGACTGAGCCACCCAGATGCCCCACCTGTACTACTGTTGTCCATAAAAGGGACAAAATATTTAAAATTAAAGCTTAGAATTAAAAAAAAAACAATATTGGAATTTGAAGAAAAATTGCCTTTTGTTATATTCTACATTGTCCTTATTTTTTCTTTCTTTCTTTCTTTTTTGCTTTTTGCAGAATTGTCTTTAAAGTAGAACAGACCCCTCCTGGAAAATGGCCTAGAACAAGGATCAAGGTGTGCACGCGAAGCTGAACTGGTCCATACAGGGAAACGCTCCTCCAGGAGTGTGAACGGGGCACGACACCGAGCCTCTGGAGACGGCATAGATGTGCTGTGGATCCCTGAACATTCGTTCTAGGGCCCCCGCGACTGCTGTCATACTGGAAATAGATTTATGTGACCCTTTAAGTGACGCTGCTTCCGTCAAGCAATCATGCAAGTTTTCTTTTCAACTGGCGTAATTTGGGGGGTTTTAATTACCTTTCAAACTGGCATTGGGCGCCTGGGGGACTTCCTGCTCTTCGTTGTATATCTGCACGTCGCATCCATTCGACCTCATCAGAAAAAGCCCTTAGATGCGATTCTCGTTCATCTAACTTTGGCTGATGTGACAACAGCCACCTTCAGGGGCGTCCCGTATATAACGTCCTCCTTCGGAGTCAGGGATGTTTTGGAGGCTGTCCAAAACATTTGTAAAGCTGTGCTGTGCATTCACAGAGTGGCGCGGGGTGTTTGTATATGTGCTGCTTCTCTCCTGAGCACGTTTCAGGCCCTTATGATCAGCCCTGCTGGCTCCAGGTGGGCATGGCTCAAGTCCAAGATCTACGCACAAATCCTGCCCCTGTTGGTTTACTCCTGGGCCAGCAAGGTGCCAATCAACACGTGGGTCATCATAAGCACTGTGGTCACAGGCAACTCCGCTGGGGTCGGACCCGTATATTCCCCGAAGTTCTGTAAAACAAGGCGGTTCGCGTACCATCAGGCAATGTTGTTGCGAACTGTCATGTTTATGCAAGATTTCTTCTTTTTGTTCCTCATGATTTGGACCAGTTTCTACATGGTGACCGTCCTGTTCAGGCACCACAAGACAGCCCTGCGGATTCACGGTACCAGCCTCTCGCCACGATCTTTTCCCCGAAACAAAAGCCACCCGCGTCGCCCTCTTGCTAGTAAGCTGCTTTGTTTTCTTTTACGGGGCTAACACGTGTCTTTCCATTTATATGGGCTCTTTCTACGAGAAAAACCTGATGCCGGAGAGGGAGAGCATCACTAGTTTTCTCTCATTTTGTTACCCAATGGTCTGTGCTTTGATGTTGATTAAATATGGTAATAGGGTTTCCAGATGTGCCTGTGCCTTTTCAAATATGATCATTTTCCCTTGCTCACAACTGGGATTTCTACTGCATCTAAAAAATACTGATAAAAATTGTTTTAATTGCAAGAGAACACGGTGTTAGAATTGGTATGATTTTAAAAGTTTACCTATGTCAAGGAGTGCCTGAGTGGCTCAGTGGGTTAAGCGTCTGACTTCGGCTCAGGTCATGATCTCATGGTTCGTGAGTTTGAGCCCTGTGTCATGCTCTGTGCTGACAGAGCCTGGAGCCTGCTTTGGATTCTGTGTCACCCTGTCTGCCCCTCTGCCACTTGCACTGTGCCTCTCGCATTGCCTCAAAAATAAGTAAACGTTAAAAAATATTTTAATAAAAAAGTTTATTTATATTGAGAGAGAGAGAGCAAGCAGGGGAGGGGCACAGAGAAAGGGAAAGAGAGAGTCCCAAGCAGGCTCTGTAATGTCAGTGTGGAGCCCGACTCAGGACTCCATCCCACAGGGCTCGATCCCACAAACAGTGAGATCATGACTTGAGCTGAAACCAAGAGTCCAACGCTTAACCAAGCCACCCAGGCGCCCCTAGAATTATTATGAGTATTAGACAGCAGTCTTGATTACATCTAGGTAAAAAATTTGAGAAATATGAATCCATTCGATTCAATCTATGAAAATCTCTTCAAGAATAAAAGAGCACATTGTGGATGAATACGTACAATATAACGTACATATAAATTCTAAAAACGTGGAAAACTATATCGATAAAAAATTACAATGCAGTAAAAATAAAGAAATGTAATTAATGGTAAAAATCAAATTCAAGAGAGTGTTATCTTTTTTTTAATTTTTTTGATGTTTTTATTTATTTTTGAGACAGAGAGAGACAGAGCATGAGCGGGGGAGGGGCAGAGAGAGAGGGAGACACAGAATCTGAAGCAGGCTCCAGGCTCTGAGCTGGCAGCACAGAGCCTGACATGGGGCTCGAACTCACGAGCTGTGAGACCATGACCTGAGCTGAAGTCAGATGCCCAACTGACTGAGCCACCCCGGTGCCCCAAGAGAGTGTTATCTTTAAGGGGTTTGGTAGAAGATGCAAAAAGTTGGGAACCACATTTTCATTTGTAATATTTTGTTTCTAGATTGGGTTATGTATCTATTATTAACATTTGTATGTGCCCAAGATGTCCTATAAATACATTTTTAAATAAGCAGATTAGTTCTCATTTTCATACTGTCTTGTAAATCATTTATTTGCACACATTTTGCATTAGATTTATAGAGTTGGTTAGATTTATGATTTCCAGAAGAAATCATGGAACAGATTTCTAGTTCCACGTGTAGTATATCCTCTCACTGAATATTCCTAATCTAAATGACATTAAATTTAAAATTTTTCCTAAAATTATAAAATACTTTATAAGCTAGTAGGAACTAAAAAGCTAACATCCAAGAAAGAAAATCATTTCTGGGCATAACTGACTAGCTTTTCATCAACTCTCCCACTAAGGATTATTAGAACAGGGTGAGAGGAATGTACGTATATTATATATATAGTTACACACGCACGCACCCCCATATAATATTATATGTATAGTTACATACACACACCCCCATATATATTATATTATATATATAGTTACATACACATGCACCTCCCATATACATTATGTACATAGTTACATATACACGCATCCCCATATGTATTATATTATATATATGTGTATATACATATATATATATATAGTTACATACACACACATAGGGTGTGCATGTGTGCGTATGTGACTTGAAGCCATTGGAGACATAAATCTTACCAAAGTGGGAAGACCTCTGTTCAGAAAGCAATAAAACATTGTCAAGAGACTGTGAAGAAAACCTGATTAACAATATCCTGTGTTTATTGAATCAAAGAATCAGTATTGTAAAATTGTAGTTCTCCTTAAAATGATTGGTTATAAACTCAATGCAATTAAAATTAAAAGACAGTATTGTGAGAATTGACAAGCTCATTCTATACTTGGAATGGAAATATAAAATCCAATACTCTGTTGAAAAAAAACAAAATGAGAGGATGTACACAGACAGATATCAAGGCTTATCGAATGCCATGATAGGACAGTATGCTAAAAATAGATCAGTGCAATCAGTGTCCAGAAACAGAACCAAACATTTGTAGACACAATTTATGAAAAAGATTGCACTATATAGCAGTGGGGGAATGAATGGTTTTTCAATAAACAATACTGAAAAAATAAATCCTGTCTTTATATCACATAAACAAAAATCAATACCGTATTAATCTTAGACTTAAATATGAAGGGTGAAACGAAGCTTCTAGAAGCTAACATGAAGGGATATCTTCACGAGCATGGAGTAGGCAAAGATTCCGTAAACAGAAAACGGAGTGGCATGCCCATAAAGGAAAATATTGATATTCTGGGTTAAATTGAAATTAGGAAATTCTCTACGTCAAAAGACGTCGTTAAGAGAGTTGATAGCCAAACTGTAATGTGGGAAAAGATATTTCCAGCACATCTGACTGACACAAGTCTTTTATCCATAATATGTAAACAACACCCACAAATCAATAATAAACGTACAGACAACCCGGTAGAAAAAGCACAAAAATTTGAAAAGGCTTTTTAGCAAAATAAAAGTACGCAGAAAGCCCATAAACGTATTAAAATATGCTTGGCTTCATTATTAATCAAGGCAATGCAAATTAAGATGTTTGAGTTGCAGCCATACACCTAGCAGAATGGCAAAATTAAAGAGTGTAAATTGTTACAACTTTGGAAGTCTGTTGGGCAACATTTTATAGTGTTGGACCTGTCAACGAATCTCATTGATCCAACATTCCGCCTCTGTATATAGACTCAGACCCCGACATATACAAAAATGTTCCTTTTTTTGGTTTTTCACTTGTAGTCGTCCCAAATAGATAAGTTGTGTAATATACGTACAATGGAATACTTTCCTGCCATGAAAATGAAGACGCTATTGCTACATTCAATAGCATAGATTACTTTACAGGCGTAATTGAATTAAAAAAGCCAGACACAAAGGAGCATAGACAAGAGGACTGGACTGACATATATTTTAAGGACAGTGGAAACTAAACTTTGGTGTTAGAAGGTAGAGCGGCGATTACTTTTCGGAGGAAAGTGCCTGACAGGTGGCCTCACGGTCGTCTCTAAGGTGCTGGTAATATTGTATTTCTCGATCTAGAGGCGCCTGGCTGACTCCGCTGGTGGAGTGTGTGACGCTTGACCTCAGGGTCGTGAGTTTGAGCCCCACGTTGGACATGGAACCTGCTTTAAAAAAAATGTTTCTTGATCTAGATGGCGGTTCCTCGCGGGTTTTCTGTGTGAAAATTTATTTACCGCCATCCATATGAATTGTGTGATTTAAAATATTATAAGCCAATTCTTTAAAAGCTTAAGGACTGTTATGAATCAATACATATGTTACAAATCAGTTCTTTGAGAGTTCATTTTAGAAAATGAAAATAATAAAACATTGCAGAGACCTAAGGGACATGTGAAAATGGAATCTAAAAGGAAAAACACAGAGCAGGAGAGCACTCAGGGCACCACATTGCTTTTGCTTTTAGAGCACTTACTCCTGGAGGCAAAATTGCACTTCTATTTTGGCAGCTTCTAAATTGAGGCAAGGCGACGTCATTGGGATCTGTTGCAAATAGAGGATCACTCTGTGTTATCGCACGTCCCTCCTGGTACACATTCATCTAACGATGACCTAGAAACAAAACTCAGCCCCCGCTCCCAGTGAACTGCAGGAACAATGGTCTTGTCGCTCTGGGAGCTGTGGAGTGGAAGAGATGGAAAACATCCTCACTACTAAGAAGTCAAAGCCCCCAAGCCGGCCTCTGAGCGGACAGGCCTCCTAGATGCAGTTCCCGAGTAGTTCAGGGAGCCGCAAGTCACAAACAGAGTTTGAGGTTTGTATTACTGATCTATTACTGGAACAATTCCACATTTAGTAGTTTAAACAATCAACGAGCACTTATCTCATGAGGTCTGTAGGTCGGAAGTTCAGGAGTGTCCTTTCTGGGTGGTTGCAGCTCACGGTCCCTCCTAAGGTTGCCGGCAAGATGCCAGCTAGAGCTCCAGCCATCCAGGCGTAACTCTGGCAGGAGGGTCCCGTGCCAAGCTCTCCCAAAGGTACTGGTTGGGGGAATCGCTTCCTCCCCACATGGGCCTCTTCCTGGGGCTGCTCAGGACATGGCACCTGGCTTCCCCGAGAGCCACAACCACCACTATGTTTGGCCACAAAAGACCAACCCTGAAACGATGGTGTAGGAGCTATACAAGGGCAAGAACATTGAGAGGTAAAGATCATTGGGGTCATCTTAGAGGCTGCCTCCAGAGTCTGGCCTCTGGCCAGCGATCTACGACACTCCCTTATGCAAAACACACTCACCAGGTCCCGAGAGGCTCCAGAGGTCCCAGAATTTAGCCTTTAAATCAAATCCATGGGTATGAAGTCCCTTGGGTACGGTACCTTGAACATATTCCTTCAGGTACAAAGAAAGGAACCTTGCGCATCAAAGGAGAAAATACTCTCTTACTTGGAGGAGGCTTTGGACCTTTGACTCTAGAATTAAAAGTCTCTGGCTCTACCAACCAAGCCCCATAGGCCCCCAGGAAGTAGCTTTTATTCATATACAGAAATGGTTTCCGCAAATATCGCTGCTATTGATGAGTATTGTAAATACATTCTTGGACTCAGGGAAGACTGTTGAAGAAACGGGCTCAAGTCCATGGGACCAATTCACGGAGCAGAAGTGTATTCAGGTATCCTGAGTGCTACGTCGTAGTCACCGGTGAGCTGTTCTACGTTGTTTGTACCGTGTCTGAGAAACCATTCCGGTTTACGTAGAAGGAAGTAGATAGCATCGACACAACAACCCTTACTTATTGACATAGAGTTGGTAAGGGTGAGACTCAAAAGTGGAACCAATTGATTGTCTTTGGAATATATTTAGTAACATTTATCATGGTCACTGGTCTTCTCTGGATGACCAAGAAAAAACAAAACGAATGACAAAGTAGGAGAAGGGGAAAGCAATCAGTAGAGAGCCACGGTTGGAATTATTACTACGTTTTGGCAAATATTTCTTGATGTAAAAAAAAAAATGAAGCATCCAGGGAAGGGAATGTCCTGGCAAATGTGACCCTGCTTTGTGCCCTGAACTTCACCAGTTTGGGGATGATTTTACCTTCCAAACTATTTTTTCCCTCATGTACTTTTTAAACAAATACCTAACGTTTTTCATCAGATATGCGTGAAGACTGTAATGACTGGCATATCGTAAACTTTTCACTGTTTTTTGAAGTCTGGCATCACACTCCTTTATCACATTAAATGGAGTCTAAAAACCATAGTGATTGACTACCGGCCAAAATCCCTTTAAAAAATAGAAAAACATGCCCTTCTATGAAGGGAAATTTTATATTCGATTCTCTTTCTCCTTGACTGAGTTTATGCAGATTTTATGTATATATATGTATATTTTATGTATATAAAAGATTTTTGTCTATAATGTATACATTATGCAGATTTTATGTATATAATGTATATTTACTTAAAGCCCTCCTTTGCTCATGCTGTTACACTAGCCTGCACTAAATGTAAGTATAAATATCACAATCTGCAACTCTGCTGTTTGATAGGACCACACATCTGTATCATAATTCATTCTTTTGGCTTGAGTTATATTTGCGTTTATGCAATGCAATCAACACATCACCGGTAGATATTAGTACATTTGGAAATCCCTTTGCTGGAAGATATGACAGAAGTAAATATGGAGTTTGTCACCTTCTCCATGAAATCTCGGAGCATATATAAGACCACCTTAACCGAAGGAGTATTTCCCATTGTTCTTTGGGCTCATTGCCTGGTTTAGTAAAACTGCTGCACGAGAAGGCACGCGTAAAAGGGTCATAGCAGAGGATGGTTTCGATCCATCGACCTCTGGGTTATGGGCCCAGCACGCTTCCGCTGCGCCACTCTGCTTCTCCTGCTGGTTATCCTGTTCTTTTTATTAATGACAAACATCACCTTGTCGGAGCTGAGCTATATATATATATATATATATATATTTTTTTTTTTTTTTTTCTTTTTCTATCTCCTTCCCTTCGAAAGGATTGTCACCCTCCTCTCCGCGTGTGGGAGATCCTCTCTCCCCCGACCAGGGGGCCAAGGGCCCCGACCTCCGGGACCGCGCTTGTCCAACCAGCCCAAGACTGTGCAAGCTCGGGATCCCCCCCCCCCCCCCCCCACTTAACTTGATTTACTTTCCAGGAGCCGCTCTTCGCTCAGAGAGCCGCGGGGGAAAGTGCGCTGAGCAACTCCGTGCGGCCTTTTCGGCGCGATCCCAGTCATCGCGATCCGAGTCATTGCGGAGCGGACCCGCCGCCGTCAGAGGAGTCGTGCCACCGCCGCGCGGGCTTCCCCTCCAAAAGGCTCGCAGACCGTCGCGAGGAGGAAAAGGAGGTTTTCTGTTTGTGTTGCAAGGAAGCAGACTGTCCCGGGGACGGCGCGCCGGGAACAGAGGGGACCCACCCAGCGCGGTGCTCCCGGGCTTGCACGGGGGCCACAGTCTCTGCTGGATCCCGTCGGGAGCCGTTTTCACACGCACGCGCGCACTCAGACTCACACACGCGCACACACACGCACTCACACACGTGCATGCACTCACGCGCGCACTCACGCACGTACGCACTCACGCACACACACGCGCACAGTCACACTCACACACGCCGTCGGAAACAAAAAACGAGACACCAATAGAGACAGGAGCTGCATTCCCTTGGCTCCGATCAGAGCAGAACTTTGGGCACGGCCCGGAACAACTCGTCGCTGTTGTTGGCTCGTCGCTGCCCCCGCGAGGCCGCCAGGCCCGAGGGCGCGTCCCGATCGCTGAGAACCTCGGATCCTCGCTGATGGAAACTTCGGGACGACGGGCGTGAACGAGCTCGCGGGGCCGCCGCTCGCTTGCTGCAGGTATTCGTCTCCCCTTCGCCCCACGCCCGACCGCAGGGACACTGGAGGGGCGGCCTCTGCACGCTTGCTCCTGTGCCAGAGCCGGGGCGCGCGCGGCCGGTCCCGGGGCAGAGAGGGTGCGCGCACGGCCCTTCCGGGGAGAGAGCGGGGGCGCGCACGGCCCTTCCGGGGACAGAGCGGGGGCGCGCGCGGCCGGTCCCGGGGCAGAGCGGGGGCGCGCACGGCCCTCCCCGGAGCAGGGCGCGGGCGCAGTCTTCAAACTTTCGGACTGCCCCCCCTCCGAGTCAGAAATACATGTTAAATCACAACTCAATACAGTATGCAAACAATCTGTCTACTGGTTTATCTATCTTTCAATCGAGAGAGAAAGAGAGAAAGGAAGAGAAATCAAATTCCATCACACAATATTTTACTACATGGGGTTTATTCGGATAGTTCCCACTCCCTTGATATTCTATTTCATTTATTAAAATACCAGTCTTGGCCTTTTCTTCGCTGTTGATTTTACACTTCTACACTTCTGAGACACATGGTACATTGAAAAACACTGTCACCTGTATAATGGTAATAAAAAATGGCTTTGTCCCCCTGAAGTCAAACAATGGAGTGGAAGACAGTGCCTTTTTCATATTGGAGGGGACCAGTAGTCAAAGAGTTAGGGAAAAGGTTCTGGTTCCAGCAGCTTTTCCGTTTGGTATTACACAGTAAACAAGTGAACTTTGTCAGGGTCTACACTCCAGATGCCTCCCTGTATGTGTGTTCCTGTGGCAGGTGAAGGGATGTTACACGGGCCACACTGTCCTCTCTGAGTCAGCTTTCCCACCTCTGTCCTACATTTGACAGGCGGTTTCTGTCCCCTCATCTGTGGAAGCATTCTTGCCTCTTAGGGCATATTCCGCTGGGGTTTTTCTCTGTTTTACCGTATCCAACACATTGTTCTGATGGTCCCCTCTACCTGGAGAATTCGTACTTCTGACCTCTATAGGATTTGCTCCCGGCCTTTGTTCAAATGGCAGGACCCATGAATCCAAAGGCTTTGGAGAGATTCAGCCTGCCCTCCGTTTTCTGTGAATACCTCGAAGAGCTGTGTCTGTTTGTCTGTTTGTTTTTACTGCTGAGTTGTATTCCATAGAATAGATGGACCACAGTGTGTTTACCCAACCACCTACTGGGAAACACTTGGGTTGTTTCCAAGTTTGGGCTATTACAAACAAAGCTGCTCTGAGTAAGAATGTAGGGGTTTTGTGTGGACATAAGTTCTCGTTGTCCTGGGATAACTGCCCAGGAGTGGAATTGCTGGATTGCATACAGTGTTGTGTGTAGCTTTTTGAAAGAGACGACCAAACTGCTTTCCAGAACGGCTGCGCCACTTTCCTTTCCCATCAGCCATGGGTGACAGTCTGTGCGGTTTCTGTGTGCCCTGGCCAGTCTTAAGCAGGGTCACACAACTAAACTGTGTTATTGTAACTCTCCTGAGGGGTCTGCGGTGACACCTCATCATGGTCTGAACTCACATTTCCTAAATGGCTGGTGATATTGAACATCGTTTCCCGGGCCATTTGTATATCCTCTTTGGTAAAATGTCTCTTTGTGTCTTGTGCCCACCTTCATTTATTTATTTCTTGAGTAGGCTCCACACCCAGCATGGGGCTTGAACTCAAGTCCCTGGGATCAAGTGTCAGATGCTCTATCCACTGAGCCAGCCAGGCATCCAGGTTGGTTGTTGTTTTAATGTTGGGTTTTGAGAATTCTTCACATAGTCTAGATATGGGTCTTTTGCCAGATAAGTGGTTTGCAAATATTTTCTCCCAACTGTAACTTGCCTGTTTATCCTCTTAAGAGTGTCCTTTCCAGAGCAAAAGCTTTTAATTTGATGAAATTCAATTCGTCACATTTGTCTTTTATGGATGTGTTTTTGGTGTCATGTCTAAAACTCTGCAAGCCCGAGGTCCTCCAGATTTTATTTTTTTCTAAAAGTTTTATACTTTTATGTTTTTTTTTTTTTATTTGTTTTTGAGACAGAGAGAAACAGAGTGCCGGGGCGGGGGAGGGGCAGAGAGAGGGAGACAGAATCCGAAGCAGGCTCCAGGCTCCAAGCTGTTAGCACAGAGCCCGTTGCAGGGCTCGAACCCACAAACCACGAGATCATGACCTGAGCCCAGGTCAGACACTCAACCGACTGAGCCACCCAGGCGCCCCTTGTATTTTACTTATCATTTCCAATTACTTTTTTAATAAGGTGTGAGGTTTAGGTTGAGGTTTGTGCTTTTTTGCCTATGGATATCAAATTCGTTCACCACCATTTTTTTTGAGAAGACCAAGACTTTCCTTCCTCTTCTAAATTCCTTTTGCACTTTTGTCAAAAATCACTTAGCTGTACTTGTATGTGGCGATCTGTGGGTTCTCTACTGTTTCTCTGACGTACACGTCTGTCTGCCAATGATGTACGGTCTCTATTACCGTGGCTGTAAAATAAGTCTTGAAATAAGAAGATTGATTTCTTCCACTTTATTTCTCTTTTTCTCAGAATTGTTTTAGTTATTCTAACTCATTTGCCTTGCCATATACATTGTAGAATAGTCGTGTTCATGTCTACAAAAAACCCACCCGGATTTTGGTAGGAATCCTGTTAAACCTGTATCTAACTTTGACAAGACTTGACGTCTTTGGGTCTTCCAATCAAATGAACACAGAATATTTCTCCATTTATTTAGGTCTTTGATTTGTTTCAACAGCATTTGGTAGTTTTGTGTTTTTCCGCATGTACATATCCAGGTAGATTTGAAGCTAAGTTATTTTTTTAGTACCATTTAAATGGTACTGTATTTTAGTTCTGGTGCCCACATGCTTCTTGCTAATGTATAGAAATACGATGGATTTTTGTATTCTGATCTTGTATTCTGTGACTTTGCTGAACATACTTATTAGTTCTAGGACGTTTGTGTTTGTTTTTAGTTTCCTTAGGATTTCCTATGGAACCATCATAACATCTTCAAGTGGAATGGGAAGTACAATCTGTAGGCAGAGAGGGAGGGGAAAATGTGTATTTCTGGAGAAAAATATAAGCCACTGAGCAATCAACAGCACCATCAACCCGCACTTTGCCAAAATTGTAGAAATGAACAAAATGCACTTTTGCAAAATGCAAAGTGTCCTGGTGTTTCTGGGTCGGATAAGTATGTCACCTAAGACCATACTGCAGTATCGGACGAGTAACTCCACACCGTTTTTGTTTATCATTAGAATGTGACATGGGCGCCTGGGTGACTCAGTCAGTTAAGCACCTGGCTCTTGAGCTCAGCTCAGGTCTTGATCTCGGTGTCGTGAGTCCCAAGCCCCGTGTTGGGCTCCGTGCTGAGTGTGAAGCCTACTTAAAAACAACAACAACAACAACAACAACAACAACAACAACAACAAAGTGACGTCAGGGGGGTTTGGCAGAGACTCTCCTCACCTGCCAAGGGGCTCAGTTGTGAGCACAAAGGACAGAAAATCTGAAGGTCTTGGGTTTTGACACGGTGAACACCTTACTCCATAAATATGGTTTCCAGTTCCTTTTCTAAAACACCCAAGTCTAGAGGATAGTTTTCTTACACTCCATGGACTTTTGAACATTTTGTACTGTGTTCCTGGGAAATCTATTAAAAAGTGCTAAAGTTGTCTTCTGCTTGGAATAGAATAAATAGCAAACTTGGCTACTGGGTAAGGTTTTACTTGGGACAGGTAAAAGTCGTCCAACTTGAACCCAAACTTAACCTTCTCTGAAGGACAAAAACCTGAAGAACCTTCAGACCCCTAGGGAAAACAAGGGCCATACTGCCTGGACAGGGACTTGAACCCTGGACCCTCAGATTAAAAGTCTGATGCTCTGCCAACTGAGCTACCCAGGCTCTTGGAGCACATCTCTCTCCAGATGCATAAATAAGATCAAAACTACTTCAGCTCAACAGTGTGGTCGATTCATTCTTGCATTCAGGAAAGGCAGCTGAACAGGCGTTTAATCTCTGTAGTCAGTTCACTCAGCACTTGTTTATGTTTTCTGTAGGTAGAGAAGGAATGTACATCTAGAAAACAACAGAGAAGGAATATACATCCAGAAAACAATCCTTATTTGAGTACAGTTGTAGAAGGGGAAGATGAACAAAAGCAACCGATTGTTTCCAGTAAATATTTATGGAATGCTTAGTGAAATCTTTAACCCCTTATTTACGGGGCACCGAGAAATAACCAAAAAGGATACAAAGAGGAACGAAGAAACAATAAAAATATAAATAACTAACAAAGAACAAGAGAAGAAATGTGAAAAGCAACCAGGGGAGAACGATGGTAAGAATCTGAAAAATTTGGGAACATCTGCCAATTTTTTTTTCTTGGTGTAAGAGAAAAATGAGTCATTAAAAAGGAAGAGAAATGTCGTGGTGACTGTGAGTGGCCCTACTTTGTACCCTGGGCTGGTGTTCTTTTTTTTTTTTTTTAATTTTTTTTTCAACGTTTTTTATTTATTTTTGGGACAGAGAGAGACAGAGCATGAACGGGGGAGGGGCAGAGAGAGAGGGAGACACAGAATCGGAAACAGGCTCCAGGCTCCGAGCCATCAGCCCAGAGCCTGACGCGGGGCTCGAACTCACAGACCGCGAGATGGTGACCTGGCTGAAGTCGGACGCTTAACCGACTGCGCCACCCAGGCGCCCCTAGGCTGGTGTTCTTAACCCCTGAAAGAATGTTGGCAATTTAGTATTCCCTGTTACATTTTTTTCAGTGGACATGTAACATTTTTCTTCACATGTTTAAATTCTTCCAAAGGGTGTTGTGACTTGTATCAAAGAAATCTAAAAGGTAACTTAATACTTAGCCACATGCCTCCGGGCACCTGAGCGGCTCAGTTGGTTAAGTGGCAGAGTTGAGGTCAGGTCCTGATCTCACAGGATGTATGTTCAAGCCCCGCAAGGGGTTCCGTGCTGGCAGCGGGGCCTGCTTTGGATTCTCTCTCTTGCTCTCTGCCACTCCTTGCTTGCGCTGTTTCTCTCACAGATAATTAAATAAACATTAAAAATATACTTAGCGATATCCCTTGTGAGAGAGAGACCCCTTCTTTAATCTTCCGTGGAAGAGTTTACTTGGATCCTTTATCCCCTTGAATTCGTTATTTCCACTTCATGTCTCCCATGGAACTTTATCCCAATACTGTCATTTTGCGTTTGGTCTTTCTTGATCTTCCTACCATAGCTTCTAGGAACCAAAGACAGGTATAAGCATTGAAATCTGATGTTATTTCCTGCGACCCCAAATCTGTGTTAAAAACACCCCCTGTGGGTTGTGTTCTATTTGCACCTGCCTTAGTGGGAGATGTAACGGACGAGCATGTGGAATTCGTTACCCCCCCCCCCCCTCATCCCCCCCCCCCAAAGAAATCGTGGAAGAGACCCAGTCCTCCAGCAGGAGAGTGTGACAGCGAGGCTGGAGCGCACGGGGACAGTGACCTTCCTGTTGTCTCACGTCCTCCCTTGCTTCTCCGCTTTGCAGGCGCGGTCACCCTAGAACTCCTTCCCCTTTCCCCATTTGCCAGCCCCTGCTTGTGCTTTGGGTCTCAGTTCGGACGCCACCCATTACCTCCTTCTGGAAGCTTTTGCCGACGCCTCAAGACTGGCTTTGCAGCTCCCGGAATACACCCAGGATTCCTGGGGTTATTTCCGTGTTATTAACAGCACTTGTTACACGATGTGGTATCACTCCCTGGTTTGTCCCTTCCCGGGGCATGGCCATGTTCGGGGGCCCAGCCCTCAAAGGCCGCGTATGTGCAAATGCCTCTTTTCATCTCGGACTCTGCCTTCTAACTCCAGCTTCACAGATGCAACCGCTTCCTGCACAGGTATTTTACACTTGCCGCCGTCCGAAACTGGACTCCTGCCCCCCCCCCCCCGGTCTGGCTCCTCACCCGTCTTCCCCAACTATAACCCATCTGTGCGGTGCTGTCCCACTGGAACGCCCGTCTTCCCTTGTCTGCCGCCGAGATTTGTGCAACAGACTCGTCACTGGTCTCCTGTTTCAATTTTCCTTGCCTTCTTCCTGTCTACACAGAATGAGGGCAGAACTCTCCAGGGGCTCCCCTCTCATTCGGATAAAAGCCCAGCTGCTTCTAGTGACCTCCCTCCCCTCCCCGTCTTCTCCAGCCACAGCGCCTCCTGCTGGTGCTCAGACTGGCACGAACCACGCCTGCTCCGGGCTCAGGCCTTCGCCCTTGCTGTGTGCTCTGCCCCGAAAGCCCTTTCTTCCCAAAGATGCGCCCAACTCGTTTCCTCCTGTCCTTCAGGCCTTTGCTCAAATAGCACTTGCTCAGTGAAATCTTACCTGCTCAACATACGTAAAATTTCAAACCACTTTTTTTTTTTTTTAACATTTATTCATTTTTTGAGAGACAGAGAGGGACAGAGCATGAGCAGGAAAGGAGCAGAGAGAGGGAGACACAGAATCCGAAGCGGGCTCCAGGCTCTGAGCTGTCAGCACAGAGCCCGACGCGGGGCTCAAACCCACAAACTATGAGATCATGATCTGAGCCTAAGTCAGACGCTCAATAGACTGAGCCACCCAGGCGCCCCTCAAACCACTTTTTAAAAGTTGTCCCCATCATCTTCCTGCTTTATTTTTTTTTTAATTTTTTTTTAACATTTATTTATTTTTGAGACAGAGAGAGACAGAGCATGAATGAGGGAGGGTCAGAGAGAGGGAGACACAGAATCTGAAACAGGCTCCAGGCTCTGAGCTGTCAGCACAGAGCCCGACGCGGGGCTCGAACTCACGGACCGCGAGATCATGCCGCTTAACCGACTGAGCCACCCAGGCGCCCCCCTGCTTTATTTTTTATAAGTGCATATACTACATACTTTTTCACTCATTTGTCTGAATTTCCCATTAGCATGCGAATTCCACGGGACAGAGACTTTTGCCCATTTTGTTGACAGCCGTCGTCCCGGGGTCCAGAGGAACGCATGTCCTCTGCGGCTACACCTTAAGAATCCGTTAAGTGCGTGTTGAACGAATGGCCTACCAGCCACATAGGAAGCACGCAGTAAACAAGCTTCCTGCAGGAGGACGTGTGAACACATTTCAAGAGTTTAAGACCGAAAGAGGACACGGATGGTCTTTTCCTAGGTAGAGTGTTCTAGGCTCTGCTTACATGGCTCCTGGTCGTGGGTCTCAACCTGAGTTGCCGACCGTGGGTCTTCTGTCTAATCATGTGGCCTGACCGCGCTGGTCGGTGCTCGTGCAGGAGCCACAGCTTGCGGTGGGACTTCACACCTGAGACTTCCTGTCTGCACACGTCGTCTCTGTGGTCATTAGTTCTCCCCCTTTCCAAACCCTTAGGTCACCAAGGAATAAACCCTGACTCCTGAGCCGCTGATTTTTTATTTTTGAAAGAGAGAGAGAGAGCGCGCGTGAGTGGAAGAGGGGCGGGGGAGGGAGGGACAGAGGATCCAAAGGGGGCTCCACGCTGACAGCTGTGAACCCGACGCGGGGCTCAAACTCATGAACCGCGAGATCATGACCTGAGTCGAAGTTGGACACTCAACCCACTGAGCCACCCAGGCGTGCCATGGGCCTTGCTTTTGATACTTCAAACTACATTTTGGAAACTGGGGGCATTACAGTAACTGCGTAGTTACATTCTTAATACATTTCACCACGTGCACATATGTTAATTTTGTCTCCTTTTGAAACTTACATAAGTATAATTGTACTAAATGTTTCCTTCGTGTCTTCCTTTCACAGTATTATGTTTGTAAGGTTCATCCGTATCCTTCCCTGTAGCTCTGATCTGTTGTCAGCTGCTGAATAGTGTTTGACACTGTTTATTGGCGTTGGTGCAAATGTCCACTCGGGTTGTTTCCAATTGTGGCTCTACAAACAACACTACTGTGAAAATTCGGATACTCGTCTCCTGCTGTATGTGTGCACGTGTTTCTCCCGGGGAAACATCTAGGATAATGCGGTATGTGTATCTTCAACTGACAAAAGTCCAGCTGTCTCCCACGGTATTTGTGTCAGTTTAGACTCTGAATACTAGTGATCGAAGCTATTACTTCACATCCTTGCCAATAATTAGTATTTCTTGTCTTTTTAATTTTAGCAATTCTGGTGGAAGATCAGTAGCATCTAATTGCAGGATTAATTTGCCTTTTCTTAATTTTCTAATAAGGTTGATTGCTGTAGTTGTTTTAAAGTGTGTGCACAAATTCTTTGGCAGTCTGTCCGGTCCACAGAAAGTGGTCCAAATTCCCTCTCCTTGACCGGGGGCCCTGGTGGCTCATCTCTGAGGCAGAAGGGACACTGGTGACATCTCAGACTAAACATCTGCCTGGCTCCCTCTCTCTCTGGGAGTCACAGACTTCATAGTCCTAGAGGCTCTTTCTGAATTCTGAGTTTTCACGCTAGTCCTCTGCAGGTTACTTACGTCACAAACATCCCCTCCCATTTTGTGAGTTTGGTTCATTCTTTCGTAGTGCTTTTTGATGAACAAATTCTTCATTTCACTTATTCTTAAAATAATTTGTAAATTTAATCTTGTTAAGTCAATCCACTTTTCCTATGTTTATTTTTTTTAATTCTTTTAATGTTTATTATTTTTGAGGGAGAGACGGAGTGTGAGCGGGGGAGAGGCAGAGAGAGAGAGGGAGACACAGAACTTGAAGCAGGCTCCAGGCTCCCAGCTGTCAGCACAGAGCCCGACGAGGGGCTCCAACCCACGAACTATGAGATCATGATCTGAGCTGACGTCGGACGCTTAACTGACTGAGCCACCCAGGAGCCCCCGCTTTTCCTATGTTTAGTGCTGTTGTGTCTTATTCCTTATTCCTGTCCAAAAGTCCCCAGTGTGTATTTTTTATCTTCTCTTCTAAATGCATTATAGTTTTGTCTTTTACATTTCAGCATTAATGCACCTGGAATTAGCTCTTAGGTATGGTGTATATTTTTCTCATATAGATATGTAATTACGCCAGCACAATTTCCTCTCCGTACTCCTCTGCATCCCATTTGTTAAATACAGAATGTGTTCCTCTTTTGTTCCATTGATCCACCTGTCAGTCCTTGCATGGACACCACGCTGTGTGCCTTCATGAGGTTTTAGAGGGAGGGGTTTTTTTTCATTGAAGAAAAATTGGCATATAACATTAGTAGCAGGTGCACCACATAATAGCCTGGTATTTGTATACAATAGGAAGTTATCACCATACAAGTGATGCCCTCCACCCATCCTCCAGCCCCCTCCCCTTCCCCTCGACAACTACCAGTCTGCTTTCTGTATCTGTGAGTTTTGTTTTGTGTGTTCATTTGCTTTGTGTTTTAGAAAGCACATGAAGTGAGATCAGACAGCACTTCTCTGACTTGGTTCCCTCCACCCGCGTGGAGCGTGGCCCAGGGCTGAGCGAGGGGCTCCCGGGAGCCCAGGTGATGCAGGCCAGGGGTGCTGGGGACCCGCACTCGGGGCGGCAGTGTTCCCCTGTGCCCCTGAAGTCGCGAGACGGTGCTCACCAGCACCTCCATCATCTGGAGATAGTCCCAACTGCTCCCTGCCCCTCCGGCAGCCACCATGAGATTAGCAGTGATCTCCTTTACAAGGAATCCAGGCAGCTCTGGAGGAGAGAGTCAGCCCGGGGACCTTGAAAACGAGGGTATCTCAGGCCCCAGAGCCCCTGGGGCCCCCAGAGAGAAGCGCCTCTTGCTCCCCAAGCCAGATGTTCTAGGGGTGTCCCCGCCCCAGCACAGGTCCCCAGGTTCAGGGGTGCCTGTGGTGGGACACACACCCCTCCCTGCTCAGGGAGAAACCCCCGCCCTCAAGGTCCCTCCTGGTTTGTGTCCGCTCCCCGGAGGTGGGGGTCTTGGGTGAAACCGCATCTCCCCTCCCCTGCCCCCCCCGCCTTGGCCTTTTCCTCCCTTGCTGTGGAGGGCTCCGCTCAGCTGGATTTTGGGTCTCTTTCGGCCGTATCGCTTTGGTTTCCAGATAGGCTGGAGGAAAACCAGTGCTCCAGTTTCTCGGACAGACTTGTGTGAAGAGCGCACGAGCACACGCCAACACAGACCTTCACCCGGCTTGAAACCCGTTTGAGATATCCTTGGTCATGTGCCTGCTTTGGGGGTGTCTGCACTTGGCTTGGTGCTCAGCTCTGGGTGCATCGCATGGCAAGAAAGGCCTTATAGTAAACGTTAATGCATTTAGAAATCAGCTGAATTTCCCCTTGCGGATGGGGAGCACGGCCTGCCCCTCCTGAGAGCGCCTGGCCTGTGCAGACCGGTCTCCCTGCTTCTCCTGTTCCCCAGCGGCCCTAGGGGACCACCTGCCAGCCTGCCCTCCAGACTGAACTCCTGGGCCCTGCGTTATGAAGCCAGGGCGTTTCTACTGCAATGTCAGCGACAAGGAGCACAACCACTCTGAGATCACAGCTGGCTGTTTATTACCATTCTCCCCTTTAGAACGACACATGACTTTGCTCCTTCTCCTTCTGCAGGACATGAGGTCACAGCGGTGGGGTTTGGGAGTGGTGCTGGGGTCCAGAGCCCACGGCCAAGAGAGAATTCTTGAGGTGTCCTCAGGGCAAAAAGGTGGTTTTATTAAAGCTCGGGGACAGGACATGTGGGCAGGAAGAACTGTCCCAGGACCATGAGCAGAGACGATTATATACTACGGGGTTGGGGGAGGTAAAGTCACGGGGAGGTTTCCAGTGGGACTTTCATACCTACAGAAGACACAGGATGCAGGAGAGCCAGCTATCCTCAAGCCAAGGTTGTCTTCCCCTCTAGCAAAGCATTAGCATTAAGACAGTAGGAGCTCCTGGAGGAATGTTGTACTCTGTCTTTGCCTGAGTATTTGTCAAAGGGCTGCAGGTTCTAAGGAAAGTTGATTTTACCTGCCATTTCCTCCTGCCTTTGTTCCCATATCACTATGGCCCATTTACGGTCAATGGGATATAAGTAATATAATGCACAAAACTTCCAAATTAGGTCACACTCCTAGTGGGAGAGAGATGTCCTTTCACTTCTGCCGTCTTGAAGAGGGAGAAGATGCCTGGATGTCAAGGCCAAGGCACACAGCGAGGATGATGGGGCAACGAGACTGAAAGCCTGTGTTCCTGCCATCTTGGAGTTCCCATGCCCAGGGAGCCCCCGTGCTCATGTGCATAATCTGTGTGCCACCACTGGTCTGGGTCTGTTATGAGAGACACCCCTAATCCTAACAAATGCAAACTCTCTGAATACCGAGCCAAACCTGGTTGCTAAGGGGTTGATAAAGGAAATCATCTAGGTATAACACATATAACACATGCTTCCTCAGTCAACGGTAAACAGCACCTTCCTTTCCTGAGTCACGGCACCTGCTTCCCTCCTGTGGTGCTCCCGAGCACTGTCCTCCCTCAGTCAGCGCCCCTACAGCACCCTCCCTCCCTCCGTCAGTGCTCCCACAGCATCCACCCTCCCTCCATTAGGGCTCGCACGGTGGCTGCCCTCCCTCCGTCAGTGCTCCCAGGGTGACCACCCTCCCTCTCTCAATGGTCCCACAGTACCTGCTTTCCCTCTGACAATGCTCCCATGGTGCCCTTCATCCTTCCTTCAGTGAGTGCTCCCACAGCACCACCCTCCCTCTGTCAGTGCTCCCATGGCATCCATCCTCCCTCAGTCAGTGCTCCCACAGGGCCCGCCCTCTCTCCTTCTGTGCTCCCACAGCATCGACCTTTGCTCAGTGAGTGCTCCCACAGGGCCCGCCATCCCTCCATCAATGCTCCCATGGTACCCGCCCTTCTTTAGTCAGTGGTAAACAGCATCTTCCCTTCCTCAATCAATGAAGATTATTGAACATCTACTATATTTCTACTTTGACTTAGTTTCTGTGAAGGTTCAAAACTAAGGTATAGAACCTACTTTCCATATTCCTACTGAGCATCAAGGAACCACTAGGTACTAAAAAGTCCATGTGAATAAATGTTACAGAAATGCAAAGAAAAAAGAGATGAGTGCTGATCACCATCATCACCATCATCATCACCAGCATCACTGTCATCACCATCATCATCACCATCACCACCATCATCACCAGCATCGTCACCATCATCACTGTCATCACCACCATCATCATACCATCACCACCACCATCACCATCATCATCACCATCACCACCATCATCACCATCACCATCACCACCATCACCATCATCACCCCATCATCACCATCGTCATCACCATCATCATCACCATCATCACCACCACCACCCGACACTGTGTGTGTGCCAGGCCATAAGATGAAGCTTGAAAGAGGGCTGAGAAAGGTAAACAAGAAGGGTATACTAAGTGCAGTTAGCACATGGTCAGAGTGGGAAAGCGATGTTTGCTGCAGGGGGAAACAGGCTGAGAAAGCAACAACAAAAATGCCACAAAACAGCTTTATGACAGTCTTAAACTTGTGCTCAGAGTTTTTAAATCCATTGCATAATTTGCTAAAGTAGTCTCCTATTCCAAAACCATTAAATTTGCTTAGTTATCAAATTCCTTTTAAATATTGTTTCTTTGATTATAAAACAATGCACAGGCATGACAGAAAATCTGGAAAAAAATTAACTGGTCAACTTAGTATCACAGGCTTCTGAAATAAATCTTCATATTTTCAGGCTATTGTCTCTGTAATCACAGGAAAAAGACCAGAGACCAACGGACTTTCCTAGATCAACATTCATTTTCATTCACGTGGCCTTTACATATTTAGGTGGAAATGGCAAATACACTTTCCAATTTCATCTGTTCTTAGAAATCTGCTCAAGACTTTAGAACTGCTTTCCAGTTCTTTTTCACTTGGGACATGATAGCAACCAATTGAACTTAATAGAAAAAATTTATATTGCACCATTAAGTTTGGGTGGATTCTAGGTAACCCAGCCTTTACCAATAATTTGATTCATTCTTTTTGAGGTTTTATCCAACACCATATTCTTAATCAAGAAAAGATCCCAACCTTCCTACTGCAACAATTAACAGAATTCATATTACTTTATCTCTTAATTTCCTTGAATATTCATAGTATGTTTAATTTTGGAGGACCCATGGTAATAAATAGTGTGTAGGCCATATCTTTATTGAATCCATAATGACGGCCACATCCTCACAATGTAAATCAGAACTGTTGTAGAATAAATAGGTCACAATTTAAGAATCACCTCTGTAAAAGCCTACATTGGTAATAAATAAAATAAATGTGGATCTTAAAGATCATTTAGTCAGACCTTCAAATTTTTCAGGTGAGTAAATTAAGGCTTAAAGAGGTAAAGTGACTTACCCTAAAGTAAGCAATGCACTTAGTTAGTAATAGAGCTGAGATTAGAACCCAGGACCTCTAAAACCCATAAATGCGCTCTTCCCACTAAGCCATGTGGCCACTCTAGTTGACAGTTTTCATGATCCTTCTGTTTCCCTGGTCTCCACAGCAGCCAGACTCTCAAGGCGTTCAGAGGACTTCTCTCCAGTGTGAGATTTTTCACGTTGAACAGAAGAGTTTTGCTTAACGGTTTTCCTACAGGCAGTATGTATATTTGCTTTCTCTGCACTGTGAATTTTCTGGTGTTTTGTAAGATACGTGCTCTGGCTAAAGGCTTTTCCACATTCATTACATTTGTAGAGTTTCTCTTCAGTATGAGTCTTCTGATGTTTTTTAAGGTCCGTCCCCCGGCTGAAGGCTCTGCCACATTCACTGCATGCATAAGGCTTCTCTCCAGTATGAATGATTTGATGTTGAATGAGGCCTGAGCAGTAACTAAAGGCTTTTCCACATTCACTACATTTATAGGATTTTTCACTAGAATGAGTTTTCTGGTGATTTCTGAGGTTCGTACTCTGACTGAAGGCTTTTCCACATACGTTACACTTATAGGGTTTCTCTCCAGTGTGAGTTCTCTGATGTTGAATAAGTGCTGACCTATCACTAAAGGCTTTTCCGCAGTCACTGCATTTATAGGGCTTCTCTCCAGTATGAATTCTCTTATGTTGAATAAGGGCTGAGCAGAAACTGAAAGCTTTCCCACAATCATTACATTCATAGGGCTTCTCACCGGTGTGAGTTCTCTGATGCTGGATATGCCCTGAGCGGTCACTGAAAGCTTTCCCACATTCATTACACCTGTAGGGTTTTTCTCCAGTGTGAACCCTCATGTGTTGCGTAAGGAATGAACTCTGGGCAAAAGTTTTCTCACACTCATGACATTTATATGGTTTATCTCCTGTGTGACTCCTCTGATGTTGAGTAAGGTATGTGCTTCTGCTAAAGGTTTTGCCACATTCCTTACATTCGTAGGGTTTCTCCCCAGTATGAGTTCTTTGATGGCGAGTGAGAGCTGAGTAGTTACCAAAGGCTTTCCCACATTCACTACACTCATAGGGCTTCTCCCCAGTGTGAATTCTTTGATGCTGGATGAGGGCTGAACAGTCACTAAAGGCATTCCCACATTCACTGCACCTGTATGGTCTCTCTCCAGTATGTGTTCTCTGGTGTTGAATCAGGTCGGAGCAGTAGCTGAAAGCTTTCCCACAGTCATTGCATTCATGAGGTTTCTCCCCAGTGTGGATGATATGATGTCGAATAAGAGCGGAGTGATCACTGAAGGCTTTTCCACAGTCATTACATTCATAGGGCTTTTCTCCCGTATGAATTCTTTGATGTTGAGTAAGATGTGCACTCTGACTGAAGGTTTTACCACATTCACTGCATTCGTAAGGTTTCTCTCCAGTATGAATTCTCTGATGTAGAGTAAGATGCGTGCTCTGGCTAAAAGCCTTTCCACATTCAAGACATTTATAGGGTTTCTCACCAGTGTGAATTCTTTGATGCTGAGTAAGGTATGTGCTACGACTAAACGTCTTACCGCATTCAGTGCACTCATAAGGTCTCTCCCCACTATGAATTCTCTGATGTTGAATAAGGACTGAACAATAACTGAAGGCCTTCCCACATTCATTGCATTTGTAGGGCTTTTCCCCTGTGTGAGTCTTCTGATGGTTTGTTAGGTGGGAACTCTGGTTAAATCCCTTTCCGCATTCGTTACATCTGTAGGGTCGCTCTCCAGTATGCGTTCTTTCATGCTGAATAAGAGTGGTGTGGTCTCTTAAGGCTTTCCCGCATCCACTACATTCACAAGGTCTCTTTCCATCACACTCCCTTTGTATAATTAAGTCTGAGTTTTGTTGGAAGATTTTCCCACGTGTAGCATGTTCACGAACACACTGTTCTACAGGCACACACTGCTCCGAAATTATTGCTTGTACAGTGACAGCTTTTCCAAATTCATTAGCTTCTATACCTCTTTCTTGGGCAGGAATTTCCATGCAGGTGACTTTGTCTTGTCCCAGATGTGCTGATTCTTAAACTGTTCTCTGGGTCTCCAGGTACCTCCCAATACAGACTTTATCTTTGTAAGTTCCGTGTTTATTCCTCGGGATGGAATTTCTTTGAAAATGTCCTGCTGCTGTAGTGTTGACTTCTCGGCTTCAGGTCCAGACTTGCCGTCTGCAAGACATGAAAGTCCAAAGCTGGAATATAAGAAGCTGCTCTGTGAGGAATGGGGTCATGAAGCTGTGAACACTGAGATCACACAACAGGGGGATGTAAATATTACCTGCTCTCTGGGGAGGAAATGCTAGTGGTGTGAAGGGGTTGGAGCTAAATGAAAGTGACCGAAGGGAATGGAGCAAACACGGTCAGGTGAGAAGGTGGTTCAGGAAAAGTCTAAACTGAAGAGATTACAAAAAAGAAGAACATGAAGATGAGGAGGTATTAGGAAAGGAGAACTGTGATCAAAGAGAAATGGCTTCTAGGGAGTCTTCTGTGAGAAAAGTACTTAATCAGCATTGAAACTATTATCCTAAAGCCCCTTAAGAGCTCTTTAAATGTCTCTTTAAAAAACCTTTTCTTTTGGGGTGCCTGGGTGGCTCCGTCAGTGAAGTGTCCGGCTTCAGCTCAGGTCATGATCTCACGATTCGTGGGTTTGAGCCCCGTGTCGGGCTCTGTGCTGACGGCTGGGAGCCTGGAGCCTGCTTCCTATTCTGTGTCTCCCTCTCTCTCTGCCCCTCCCCCACTCACACTCTATCTCTCTCTCAAAAATGAATAAACATTAAAAAAAA
This sequence comes from Panthera uncia, assembly GCF_023721935.1. Classification (NCBI taxonomy): domain Eukaryota; kingdom Metazoa; phylum Chordata; class Mammalia; order Carnivora; family Felidae; genus Panthera; species Panthera uncia. The sequence continues at coordinate 2,638,298 of NW_026057581.1, read as the reverse complement.
AAACTTTTCTTTTTGAGCCTGATGTTGGGTGCAGAGAGTACATAAAAAGAAAAGCTTAAGGGGCGCCTGGGTGGCTCAGTCGGTTAAGCGGCCGACTTCAGCTCAGGTCACGATCTCGCGGTCCGTGAGTTCGAGCCACGCGTCGGGCTCTGGGCTGATGGCCCAGAGCCTGGAGCCTGCTTCCGATTCTGTGTCTCCCTCTCTCTCTGACCCTCCCCCGTTCATGCTCTGTCTCTCTGTCTCAAAAATAAATAAAATGTTAAAAAAAATTAAAAAAAAAAAAGAAAAGCTTAAAAACAACAACAACAACAACAACATTTCTTTTAAATTTGTTTTTTTGACTTACACAAAACAATACTTTTACCTAATTCCCCTTTGGTGAATAACTGCTACTGACATTACTGTCTTACATTTAATGTAAGAAGAGGGAAAGAAAAGGAAAGTTTGAATAGGGAGAAATCTACTCTTTTGCAATGAAAAATAATTCTCATGGCTTTCCAAGGACAACGTATTTCTTTTTTACTCTCAGTCATGGACAGAAAGACAAGAAACACTATGAATAGAAGACAAACAAGAGAGATGACCCTTCATCTTCTATGTTAGCGTGTCTAGAAGTAGTCTTTAATTATGGGTTCACGCTTAAGACCGAGTTACCGATGTGCTGGTTGAAAGTTAAGTGCTTGTGTGTAAGGACATGATAAATGATGGGTTTCATTGCAGGACTGCTGGGCACGGACTTGGCTGTTTCATTAGACGACCCCCAAGTGTTAGCACCTATGCAGTCTTTTACTTTGGGCTGGTAAGGTTCCCCAGAAGGGATAGTAAACAGTAGATCTGTTCACTTAAACATCCGTTTTCAGTGATCACGGCATATCACAGGCAAGCATTAAACACAAGGAATTAGTGGTCTTATTAACTGTATTCCCAACATTCAACGTTCATTCCTCATGTAACCCATCATTCCTTCTCCTGCCCCCAAAGTCTTTCTTTCCTTCCTGATTTTGCCCACCTAAATCTTGACCATATTTTAGAGCCCCACTCAAATTACATAAGCCCCATGACAGTCTTAACTCCCATTTTCCGGATCTCCAACAATATTTACTGTACTGTTTCAACTTCTAATTTCAATACCTAAAAGCCATGCCTTTTGTTGTTTACCCCTTATCTGATGTGCACATATTTGTGTCTCCAGGGTTACTGTTTCTTGTCTTGGGGGGAAAGAAACTTGGAAGACTCTTTTGGCTGTGGAGCTAACAGTTACTGAATTTATTCCGAGCTGACCCACAATATTGACATAGTTAATTCTCCTAAAAACCCCGTGAGGTGGAAAACAGGATCTTACTTTAAGGGAGGTTCAGGGTGCTGAAGTCACTTGCCTCAAGTTACACATAAGCCAGAAATCCAGAGTTGAATCTTAATCTCTGTGCCCTAGGGAGCTGCCTGATGGAGCAGAGGATAATGGGTAAAGACAGAAAATCCAGAGCTTTAATCCCACTTTTCTATGACTATCTGTGTGACATCAGGGAAGCCCTCCCATCTGGCCTCTTTCCAGTCCTCAATACCACTTACGGTGTGAATTTTTCCCAAATACTTAAGTTCTTCTCCTACTTTTGAGATGGAGGTCCTTCGTGAGCTGACCCATCACCAGTCAGCCTCACCATTTGTCACTCTCACACACACCCTACGCTCCAGCCACCCTGTGTCCACTTCCTAGCACTTACCAAGTCTCTCACGTCTCCCTGCACTCGATCTTTTGTCCAGAACTGCCCTTGAGCCACCTACTGTTTGCTATGCCGATTCCTGCTCATTCTTCAGGATTCAGTTCTAACGTCACCCGTTCTAGGCTCCGTATCTATGTTCTCTTAGCCTCTGTCATCATAAAATAATTGTTCCTACAAATAATAACAGCTAATATTTAACAAGCATTTATGCTTTGAACAATCACTGTTCTAAGTACTTTACATGTATTTAATCACTTATCCTTTACTGGAACTCCATGGGTAGAAGCTATTTTTGTCTCCATTTTACGAGTGAGGGAAGGGGCATAAACCCATAAAGCCCTGTGCACCGACCTCTAGCCACGTGTGGCTGCTGGACACCAGAAACATGGCCACGCCAAACTGAGCTGTACGCTGTGTAAAATACACACCAGATTTTGAAGATTAAAAAAAAAAAAAGGAAAATGTCCCATTAATAACTTTTTATATTGATTACATGTTAAAAAGTTTTACACATACGGGATTCAATAAAAGATATCCTTAAAGTTAATTCTACTTGTTTCTCATTACTTTTCTTAAACATGACTACTAGGATTTTTTAAATGACACATGTGGTTTGCATTATATTTCTACTGGTCATGTTGGCTTAGAGAGTTTAGGGCATTTGTGCAAAGGCTTCACAGCTAGTAAGTGGCAGAGCCAGGATTAAAGCCAGCTCCAGAGCCCCTTCTTCACCACTGCTCCCATGCTGTGTCCGCACTACTCCATCACGGCACCCACCAGTGTTTTCACTGGACGTTGAGCTTCTGGAGGTCACGGACTAAAGTCTTTAACCTCCGAGCCCTCAACTCCTGGCATGGTTTTTGGCACACAGACTATGCCTGACGAATGCTTGGTGAGTGGACAAATGCTGGTGGTTTTCTTATGAGAATGCCCCAATGACAGCCGTTTTTAAAGATAAGTCCGGCCAGGTGTGTGTGTGTGCGTGTTTGTTTGTTGTTGTCCTTTTTTGGCAACCAAGCCCTAGAAATTACTTAAAGCTGAAGGTGAGTTAAAGCCATTACCCTAATATTTGGAACAGTACATGTTTGAGAGCATCTACTGCATAAACGCTAAGAGGGATTTTCAGCCCGTAAACCACAACAACCACTGCAGAACAACTTTTCGCAGATACCCGTTATTAAGAGGCACAAACAGAAACCACTGAAGGAACCCACGGAGGAGTCAGAAGATCCGGTGAACTGGAGCTCTGCGCTGTCACGCACAGCATGAGAAGGTGGGTTCGTGAAGGACAGCGAACTCAATAGATACAAGGAGGCTAAGGAAATCAGACTCTCCTGAAAGAAAAGGAGTGACGCTCTTTGTAAGTGCACTGAGTACGATGGGGAGAGACAGCCAACTCGTAGAATACGCAGACACGGCGGGCATGCTGGACTTCTGACACTGGGAATTTAAAACTACTGTAATTAATAAGCTAAATGGTCGAATGGAGAAAGTAGACAGCAGGCAAGAGCAGATGGGCGGTGTAAGCACAACCAAAAAGACATGCTAGAGATTTAAAACACAACCAGCAGAAACGAAGAGTGCCTTCGAAGAACTCACTAGCAGACTGGACACCGTTGACAAGACCGTCTCCAAGAGAATGCAGCAACGGGACCCCCAAAACCTAAAAAGCAAAAAGCATAAAGTCAGAAAAAAAACCAGAACAGACCCTTGGGAACCCTGTCCCAGGTATCTCTTCGTCTGGCTGTTCATCTGTAACCTTTATCGCATCCTTGACAATCCACTAAATGGTCAACCTAAGCGTTTCCCTGGGTCCTGTGGGCTGTCCTGGCAAATGATCTAATCCAAGGAGGGAGGTCATGGGACCCTCTGACTTGTAGCCAAGTCAGACGGGTCGTGGGCAATCCGGGGACCCGCTACTTGCCACCGGCATCTGAAGTGGGGGGGGCCGTCCTGTGAGACTGAGCACGTACCCCCTGGGGTCCTCGCTAGCTCTGATTAGGGTCCGAACTGAACTGGACACCCAGCTGGTGTCACAGAGAATTGCACATTTTACCATTATAATAATGCCTCCTGATTATCTTTCTCCTTCCAAGTATTTTTAGGATACCTCTGCTTTTGGTGCTCGCTTCGGATACCTCTGTTTTGGAAAAAATGACTGAATGAATAAACCTTTATTCTTTCAACCAATATTTATTGAACCCGGTGCTCAATACTGACAATACAGAGCTTAACAAAACATGGTACCTGATCGCACAGAGCTGAGTGTCTAGGAGATAAACAATAACCAAATAGTCACACAAACAAATATGTAACTATAGTTGTGACAGGTGTCATAGAGAAGAGTCGTGTGAGGCCATGAGCGTCTTTAATAAGGCGATCTGACCTGGTCGGGGTTTCGGCGGGGTTTACTTGAAGAGACGATGCTGGGCTAAATCCCGAGGGATCAGTAGGAGTCACCAGGGCGACAAGATAAAGAAAAGCGCCCCAAGCAGAGGAAGCAGCAGCTGGTGCGAAGGCAGCATCACTCCAGGGGACACGTGAGGGTGAGACGCTGAAGAAGGCCGCGTGCACGGAGCAGATAAGGTGTATGAATGAACGGGGGGGGGGGGGGGGGGTGGAGAATGCCACTGCAGGGGGAGAGGCCAGCTCTGGGAGGTCACAGCCCGGGCAAGAGCATACAGTCTTCAACCTGACACAGGAAGAAGCCATCTCAGAGGAGGGGACAGAAGATGACAAAAGCAGATCTGGGTGCTAGAAAGGCTCTCTCTCTGGCAGGGAGTAGGGAGGTGGAAAGGCCAGAATGGACACGAAACAGTACTGGTGTGGATGCTGCAGAAATCTAGGCGAGATGAGAACGCAGATTAGAGAAAGTGAGCAGAGACAGAAAGAAGGGACACATTGGCAATACACAATTGACACAATGTGCCAATACACATTGGCAACGTAGGAGGCAACGTTGACAGGGCGTGGTGACAAGCTGGACACGCGGGCGAGACAGAAGGGGCTGTAACGGTGCACTTCCGGGTCTCTGGCTAACGTGACTGGGAGATGGGCCTCTTTACCATGACAAGGCACACTGACAGACGACCAAGCGTGTCTTTTGGATTTTTTTTTTTCCGATTGTTGCCGAAGCGATTAAGTTCTTCAGGATGAAGGAAAATGACACCAGATGGAAATTCTGATCCCCACAAAGAAATTTAAAGTATTAGAAATGGTAAATATCTGGGTAAATTAAAATGTAAGAGCTTGCTTTTATCTAATTTTTTATCATACATACGACTATGTAAAGGAAAAATTATAACACTGCCTAGTACAATTCATAACATATGTACAGGTAACACATGAGCCAGCTAGAACAGAAGAATGGAGTGTGGTAATTGGACCTATGTGGTTGTAAGGTTTCCACATTTTTGCGGGAAGTGAAATGTTAATGCTAAGAAGACTGAAGAATTAAGGATGTATATTGTAATCCCTAGAGGAACTGCTAAAAATAATAATGAAAAGGAGAACAGCTCCTTTTTAGCACAGCTAAAAAGCTAATAGGAAAACTTAAAACAAATATCTAAAAGTATTTAAATGGTCCACAAAACAGAAGAAAAGGAAAATCAGGGGAAAACAAAGGGATGAACAATGGTGAGACAAACCCAAACGTACCAGTAATTACAGTAAATTCAAATAGTCGAAACCAGGGGTTGACAAATTATGGCCTGAGCGCCAATCTGGCCGATACCGGTTTCTGAAGATAAAGTTTTACTGGATCATAGCTGCACCCATTCATTTACACACCGTCTACCGTGGCTTTCTCTTTTTTTTTTTTTTTTTTTTTTAACGTTTATTTATTTTTGAGACAGAGAGAGACAGAGCATGAACAGGGGAGGGTCAGAGAGAGGGAGACACAGAATCTGAAACAGGCTCCAGGCTCTGAGCTGTCAGCACAGAGCCCAACGCGGGGCTCGAACTCACAGACCGCAAGATCATGACCTGAGCCGAAGTCGGCCACCCACCCGACTGAGCCACCCAGGCGCCCCCCGCAGCTTTCTCTTTATTGGCAGAGTTGAGTGAATGGCCCACCAAGGCTGGAGTATTTACCATTTGGCTCTTAAAGAAAAAAGCCTGTCTAATCCCCCTCTAAGCTCTCCGATTAAAAGGCAGAGATCAAGATAGAGAAGACAAACTATATACTTTCTACAAGAGACATTACTTCCTATGTGAAGTCATAGATCAAGGGTAAATGGATAGAGACAGATTTATTATGCAAACTGTAAGAAGGCTGGATGGCTATATTGTCAGATAATAACAGATTTCATGATAGAATATTGTCAGAGCTGAAAAGGGACGTTTCTTAATGTTCAACAGCCATCTCTCAACAATTGACCAAATGCACTTTAAAAAACAGTAAGGACACAGAAGATCTGAATGACATTGCCAGACACCTTGACCTGTTTGCTATTTAGTACACAACTGTACTAAAGTGTGGACTGCTGAATCCACACTTTAAGTCCCCAGGGACATTCACTAGGACAGACCAGATGCCAGGCCAGAACGATTCTCAGTAGATTTAAAAAGATGGGAATCAGCAGCCAAGCTGGGACTTGCCCTTCTAGCCACAATGAACTTCTAGCCACAGTGAAATAACAAGAAGCAGGTTTATCCTCCTGCCTGGAACAACCAAGAAATATATGAACAATGACAAAACTGGAGGTGACAATATGGATTTCGACAGAGGACAAAATATATAAAACAATGGTAAGATACCAGACGTCCAGTAATAACGGTGACCCCTGCCCTGGTGTGGTAGGCAGCCTGTGAGATGACCCTCAATGACCCGGGACCCATTCCCAGCCTTGTGTAATTCCCTTCTCTTGAGTAACACGCGTCAACCAATAAAATATTGCAACACTGAGGGAATGATGAGGTTACTAAAGAATGTTATTTCCGTCCTGGTAGTGGACTCTTTCTCTTGCTGACTCTGAAGAGGCTGAAACACTGGAGGTCTGTGTGGCACGGAACCGAAGGTGGCCTCCATCCACGAGCCGACAAGAAGCTAAGTTCCTCGGTCCAAGAACTCAACAAACCGAATCCTGCCAACAACCACTTAAGTAAGTTAGGAAGTGAATCCTTCCCCGCTTGAGCCTTCGGATAAGATCCCAGACCTCACCTCGCTGATGCCTTGATTGCAGGCCTTGCAAAAGACCATGAAGTAAAGGATCCAGTTAAGCCATGTTCCATTCCTGACCCTGGGATAATAACGCATGTTGTTTTAAGCCTGCGAAGTGTCGGGGGTGACTTGTTATATAGCAAGAGATAACTAATCTCTCCAACTGCCTGCCTGCAGAGTTTCCAGGCTGTAGCATAGGGTTAGGGGATCCATATGTAAGAACTGAACAGGGGGAGTGCGGAGTCTGGGGAGGCCTATGTGGCCAGAGTTTGCTGAACAGAGTAGTGAGAAAAGAGACTTGTAGAGAGAACTCTGGAGATCTTCAGAGGGCCCCCCTTGAGTATATAGCAAGGTGTACATCACCATATGCGTGCGAGGAAACTACTCAAGGCCAGGAAAAGAACTATTTAAAAGTATTACAGGTAACGGTGCACAGAGCTCACACAGGGCCCATTTTGACAGCCAAACTAGGAAACTGCACGATACACGAAATACTGCATTGAATCCACAGAACGGTCGTCTTAGTATGAGGAAAAAATTAGCCCTAGGCTGAGAACTGCTTCGATCCCACTTAACAAATCTTAAAGGCAAGACCTGGAAGGATCAAATTGTTTCCAAGTATCCCAGATAAAAGCTCAGAAATACCTTTAGGAACACAAAACTACCTAGCACTCAAAAAGAAAAATTTATAATGCCTGGCATCCAAACAAAGATCACTAGAGGAAAAAAAAGAATAAAATTACAACCCACAATGAAAAAGAATCAGTCAAATGAAACTAATCTGAATGAACAGAGGTGAGAATTACAATTAATACAGCTACAGTCCACGTGTCCAAATAAGTAGAGAGCAGTGGAGGAAATTTTAAAAAAGGTTCAAACAGAATTTCTAGAAATAAAAGACTAATGATCAAGATGAAAAATGCACTGATGGGTCAATGGCAAAGTAGACACTGCAAAAGTAAAGGTTAGTGAACTTCAGATAGCAACAGAAACATTCCAAAAATAAATAAATTTTTTTTAAAAGAATGAACAGCGTATCAGTGAGGTGGGGGGCAAATTTAAACAGACTAATATTTGTGCACTTGAAATCTACAGACTGGGGGAGTGGGGCAGAAAAAGTATGTCAGGAAATAGTGGCCGAAAACTGTACAAATCTGATGAAAACTACAGACCCGCAGACCCAAGAAGTTCAACAAATTCTAAGCTCAGAAACACGGCGAAAACTAAACCAATGCATGTCATAATCAATTTAGTCACAACTAGTGATAAAGAGAAAATCTTAAAAATCAGCCAGAGAGAAAAAAGACACATTGCATACAGAAGAACACAGACAACACGTCAGAAACCATGCGATCAAGAGGACGATGGAGGAACTTCTTTAAAGTTCTTACAAAGAGAAAACACCTGTCACCTTAGAGTTGTATATACAGAGGAAATGCCTTTCAAAAATGAAAGTAAAATAAAGGCATTTTTCAGATGTAAGAAGACTGAGATCATTCACAATATATTCTCTGAGAAAAATGGAATTAGCAACCAGTCACAACAAGATATCCAGAAAAATCGCCATATAATTAGAAATTAAACAGTGCTAAATCAATTATTCAAGAAATTATTATTTTTTAAATTTTTTAAGAAGTGTATTTATTTGGCAAGAGAGAGAGCAAGTGCATGTGCAGGCACAAGCAGGGGAGGGACAGAGAGGAGGAGAGAGAATCCTAAGTAGGCTCCACACCATCAGCGTAGAGCCCGATGTGGGGATCGAACTCGCAAACTGCGAGATCATGACCTGAGCGGAGATCACGAGTCAGGTGCTTAACAGACTGTGCCACCCAGCATCCCCTTTATTTATCTTCTTATCAAGTTATAAGAAATGTAAGAAAATATTTTGAACATAATGATAACATACATAACAAATCAAAATTTGTGAGCTATAGCTATAGAAGCACTGAGTAGAACTGTCCAAAATAACTTCGGAAATGAGGAAAACTTTCTGTCCCTGGGCTGTCAAATACAGCAGTGGCCATAAGGATTTGAAATATGGCTAGTACAAGTAAGGAGGTGAGCGCTTAATTTCATTTCATTTTAATTAATTTAACTTTAAATAGCTACCTATGGCTAGGGGGTTCTTCAATCGGGACAATACAGTTCTAGATCTTGATTTGGTAGATGTTTCACAACCATAAACAATTGTTGAAACTCAAACCATTCAAATAAAATTGATGAAGATAATTGTATGTAAAATACACCTCAAAGCTGGGCAAAAAATAGGAAGGGTACAGTTGCAAAGGTGTATAAACTATGAAGAGGGAGAAGGGAAAATTAAAGGTCTTGGAAATGTAGGATGGATGGGATCCAAGGCACAGACAGAAGGGCAGACAGCCCTCTACTAACATGGGAGGGATAAAGAATGTGATGACACAGATCTGGGCAGATTTATGTTGGTTTCAGGAGGGTGAAAGGGTTCTCAGCCGAGAGACTGTATTTTCCTTGCCATCTGTGAAGAAAATAGAGTGGTTCAAGGTTTGAGGAGGCCAGAACTGAAATCTTCCTTACACACAACCACAGAGTTTTGTTTCTGTTTTCAGTGATTATTTTGTTTTCAATGATTTTTCTATAAAGGCAACTACCATCGAAATCAAGGTACTTTGTTCTGAGTTTTTACTAAGATTCGGTCAGGTTTTTTTTGTTTGTTTGTTTTTTGTTTGTTTTGTTTTTTTTTGGGGGGGGGGGCTGAGTTGCAGTGCGTTCCTTTTTCTTTCTCCTTTATTCTAAAGTTAGGGCATTATATAGCCTTAAGAATTGTGTACGTTAGTTTTACCCATTTCATAAATTTCATTTCAGGATAGAAATGAGGGCATTCCACAATACTTGTGATAAAAAAGGGCCTGCTGAGTCTGAAAAAGTGGAGAACCACGGATACGCTGGGTCATTTAACCTCACAGCAACTCCCTGATAAAGTTACTCAAAAAGGTTAAGTAACTGGTCTCAGGTCACCGCACAATCAATAAATCTCAAACCAGCATTCAAATTCAGACCGGTTTGCTTTTCAAAACCAGGCTGAATGAAAACTTATGTTCACAGAAAAACCTGTACCTGAACATTTAGAGCAGCATGATTCATAGTTACCAAAACCGGGAAACAATCTAAATGTTCTTTAACAGGTAAGCAGATGAAAAACAAACAAACTACCGTCTATTTAGTGGAATATTACTGAGCGATACGGAACTCACACAAGACAAATGAGTCTCCAAGGCCTGGTGCTGAGTGACAGAAGCCAGCCCCAGGAGGTTATACAGAGTCAGATTCCATCTCTAGGACGTTCTGGAAAAGACAAAAGGAGAGAGATGGGGCACGGTCTGCGGCTACCGGCGGTTAGCAGTGGGGGGCAGGGGTGACTACGATAAAGGCAGCAGTGGGGGCAGGGGTGACCACGATAAAGGCAGGTGTGTGGCGAGCATCCTGCCGGTGCTGGTGGCTGCACCTGTCCGTACAGCTGTTAGATCGGCACGCCCCCCTGCGGTACGGTGACTTTGAAACTGATCAAACCAGGCCTTCTTCCTTGAACCGCGAAGGATAAAAGGCCGGCGTGGGAGGAGGGGTCCCGGGGAGCGACACCGGAGGGGCTTTGCTCGGGGCTCCACACAGATCCCACCTGTCTCCCCACCTTCGCGAAGAGCTCCTCCCCTCGTGCTGAGTCCCCAGGGAAGCGACAGACAGCTGTGTCCCCACGTCCCGGGTCCACCTCACCCCCACACCCCGCCCGGCCGAGGTCTCACCTCTCCCGCCGGGGCCTCTCGCAGGCTGCCTCCCGGCGCTACCGCAGCTCTGCTCCCTCAATGGCTCGGGGGGGGGGGGCGAGTCCCCTCCGCTCCTCCCTGCGGGACCCCCAGGCCGCGCGTGGGACCACCAGGGCCGCTAGCGCCGGGCTCCGAGGCCCGGAGGCCGCCTCACCCGGGAGACCGAGCCCCTCGAAGACACCGCGCAGATCCGGGCCCGGGGGGGGTGGGCGTGCCGAACCCCGACCCCGCCCGTCTCGAGGGCCACAGCTGGCGCAGGTGAAAAGGCGACTCCCCGCCCCTTCCGAAAGGGCAAGGCCCTGCGAAACTTCGGGGCCTGCGAGACCTGACCCACCAGTCCCGAGCCAGGGGCACCGACTACCGGGTCCCGGTCCCAAAGGAACTACGCCTGAGCAGCTCTCGGCTCCACAGGACCCGCTCTTTCTCCGCAAACATTTCCCAGCCACGTCTGCGGCTGCGCGGACTCGGCGAGAGGGGGGGGGGGGGGGGGGGGGGGGGTCTGCAGACGTCCACGTGACCCTAACTGGGCGGGGTCTGGGCGTGGCCGCTGGGGAGCCGGACTTGTCTGGGAGAACGTTCGGTATACTGTCCTGGTCTGGTCGGTGCGGCACAGCCTCGGGGAGTGGGGTTTTCTTGAGTAACTCGCGTGCAGTTTAGTTCCTCGGTTTTACAGCACTGACTCTGCTCTCGTAAGCGAAGGAGAAAGGAAGCCTCCTGCTATCGTCTCTCGACATACATTGAACCACTAAAATCCCAGAGCCACAGGAAAATCAGATTCCATAGCAACAGGCAATGATTATTAAAGGCATACTGTGTGCCAGGCACTCTTCTCCGCGCTTTGTATGTATTATCTCGTTTGAGAAAGCGAAGTCAGCTCTGCCATTAACCAGACTCAGATGACACGGATAGAGCCTGCTGCAAAGTTAACAGCAAATATTTCTCCCCAATTGGTCATACATATTGCAGTTGTGAAATTTCACAGTTTTTTTTTTAAATTTTTTAATCTTTATTTTTGAGAGAGAGACAGCGTGTGAGCAGGGAGGAGCAGAGAGAGAGGGAGATACAGAATCGGAGCTGTCAACACAGAGCCTGACGTGGGGCTTGAACTGTGAGATCAGGACCCGAGGTGAAGTTGGAGGCTTAACCGACTGAGCCACCCAGGCGCACAATGATCCTCTTTAAAGATTTCCTACGTTCTTACTAATGGCATGCCCACCTTTGCCTTGCTACTCCTTTTTTTTTTTTTTAAGAAAAAACTAGTGAGAAATCTTCTTTACTAAAATCAGAGACCGTCAGAAACTATTTGACATCGTTCTCAGGATACATCAACATCCCACTCTGCCAGGGGAATTCGAGCCATTTTCAACAGAAACAATCTCTATTTCCAAACCGGGTGCAGAGCTTCAGATACAGCATTTTCACACACAACATGTCACGTTTATGTTAACTTGGAGATTTCTAAAACAACAGGCCTGTGTCTATTTTTTAATCCAGACCGAACTTGCATTGAGCCCATCAAAAAAAAAAAAAATGCTGCTTTATTTAATTTTACCTAAAATTTACTCTTCCTCGAAATCCTACAATAACCCTGCTTCATTCTTTGTGAGATGTTCCATGTTTCTACTGGTAAAGGTCTACCTTGTTCAGTGAATGAATAAACCGAATTTTGTTGGACTATACATTTATTCCTGGTAGTCCTTATCAGATGTGTTTTAGCACATTTCACCTCAAAACATAAGCTCCAACAGAGACTGGCACATTGTAGATAATCAAATAATTTTTGAATAAGTGATTGATGTCATTATTATTAACCTCATTTTACAGATGAGAAAACGGTCTCAGAGAGGTTAAATACCTTGCCCAAGGTCACCCATGATTTGACTACAGGAGCTCACTTTTTTTTTTTTTTACAGGAGTTCACATTCTTAATTGTTGCGCTGTGTGCCCTAATGCTCACCCAAGATAGGTGGTGCTTAAAATTTCACAACTAGCAAATGGCCAAACTAGGATTAGAGTCCATGTCTAATCCCAGTCCAATTATTCTCCTACTCTATCTACTGTGGGGTGTGTGTGTGTGTGTGAGAGAGAGAGAGAGAGAGAGAGAGAGAGAGATGTACACTCTAGCTCATCTGCTCATCTGCCTGACCTTGGATAGACACCGATATTTTTACCGATAACAATATCTCCAAGATCCAAACACTGTCATATTTAAGATGGAAAGTCTCAGATTCCATCCCTCGGTAAGGTATAGCCATGATGTTGCTTGTTCATTCTAACAGTGAAGGAGGTGAGTGAAAGGGCCCAGCACTGAGAAGCACCTTGGTGGCTGTAAGAAGTCAGTAATGAGCAGAGAAGAACACCTCCTGGTGCTGAACAAATGTCATCTCCGAAAACGTCTTGTTCCTCCTTCAGTGGATGAACCTGAAAAGACAACCATCAATGGATTCGTCTGATCGTCTCTCTACATTTCTTGAGTCTCATATCCTTACATCTAATCAAGCCTCCGAGAATGGGCGGGATTTTGAGACCCCTCAGTGTGAGGCACTCTCTCGGCAGATGACAAAAGGAACATCTGAAAGAAATCAGGGACAGTTAAGAGAGTCAAACACAGCTCAGAATTATCTAGAACGTCATTGCTCCCAAATGAAAAATTGCCATGAAGATTCAAATAAAGCAAAATTGGAAAAACAAAAGCAATTCTATCTGGAAAAATTAAAAACTACAAAAGCATTGTCTGCATAAACTGGGAAAGATGAAGGCTCATGACCTTCAATAAGGCCACAGAACATGGCAATGTATGTACATACAAGTGTGTATTGTGTGTGTGGAGGGAAATTGATGGGGCTGTGCTTGACTCTGGATCCTACAGTCTTGCAAATCTAAATAAAGAGCTCATTTTACAAACTTCTCAAGAACGTGTGCATGTTTTAAAGAAAAAAAAATCACATGATCTGAAAGAGAAATAATAGAAATCAATGGGCTGTTCACATAACATTTTTTTCAAATATTTGTTGAGAGTATTTTTAAGTATACAGGTGAACGATGTGACAAATGTATACACTTGAGTAAGCACCACCCCCCCATCATGATCCAGAACACTTCTGTGTCTCCAGAAGGTTCCCTGTGTTCTCTTGCAGGCAGGATCCCTCTATAGAACATTTTAAAGATTTCCCATTGAATATATGAAACCAGAATTTTTTTTTTTAACGTTTATTTATTTTTGACACAGAGAGAGACAGAGCATGAACGGGGGAGGGTCAGAGAGAGGGAGACACAGAATCTGAAACAGGCTCCAGGCTCTGAGCCGTCAGCACAGAGCCCGACGCGGGGCTCGAACTCACGGACCGCGAGATCATGACCTGAGCCGAAGTCGGCCGCTTAACCGACTGAGCCACCCAGGTGCCCCGAAACCAGAAAATTTTTATTAACATATTTGGATCATTGATTCTATAATAAAAATTTATATGCTATTTTGTTAGAAGCTATGTCTCTTGGCATTTGTTAACCAACTTTAACTGATTTTGCCAATGAAAAATAACATTATTGACTCTTACGTAATCCAACTACCCCAAATGCCAGCTGCTAGAGTTTTACCAAAATAACCATCATCTCATTACCTCATCAATGAATGGATTAAATTGAAGTTAATGGGGGGTGCCTGGGTGGCTCAGTCGGTGGAGCGTGCAACTCTTGATCTCAGAGCTGTAGGTTCAAGCCCCACATTGGGCATAGAGATTACTTATTTTTTTATTTTTTTTAATGTTTATTTATTTCTGAGACAGACAGAGACAGAGCATGAGTGGGGAAGGGGCAGAGAGAGAGGGAGACACAGAATCCGAAGCAGGCTCCAGGCTCCCAGCTGTCAGCACAGAGCCTGATGCGGGGCCGAACTCACAAAGCATGAGATCATGACCCGAGCCCAAGTCGGTCACTCAACCAACTGAGCCACCCGGGGGGCCCCGGGTATAGAGATTACTTAAAAAAAATAGAACATTTTAAAAATGAGAGCGGGCAGAGGAACTATTGAAAATATTGAAATGAACAGGATGTTAATTTAATATGTTCATTTCAAACTTTTATCTATTTATTTAAAAGTGTATGGCCCAGGGGTGCCTGGGTGGCTCAGTCGGTTAAGCATCCAACTTTTGGTTTCAGCTCATGATCTCATGGTTCAAGTTCAAGGCCCACGTCGGGCTCTGTGCTGGCAACGTGGAGCCTGCTTGGGATTCTGTCTCTTTCTCCCTCTCTCTCTGCCCCTCCCCCACTCACACTGTTTCTGTCTCTCTGAAAACTAATAAACTTTAAAAAATAAAATAAAATAAAATATATGGCCCCAGGAACTTCAGTTAGGTGGAATCAATAGATATTGTTAACTTTATATGTTTTTTCCCCCCATAAATATTAACTGATCCTCTCAATGGGCCAGGCACTGTGCTAAGTACCAGAACACAGAAGCGTGGACTCTATCAAATATGACGTGGTCTGTGTATTAATTTAAAAAATAAAAGCGCAACCTAAGAAATGCCTGGAGCATTGTTTCGCCACCCACCATATGTATATATACACACACAGGCCAATGTCCCTGATGAATATAGATGCAAAAATTGTCAACGAAATATTAACAAACCAAATTCAACACTAGATTAAAAGGATCATACACCATGATCAAATGGGACTTTTCCCTGGGATGCAAGGATGGTTTAACACACACAAATCAATAAACCACATTAATAGGATGAAAGACAAAAATCGTGTTATGATCTCAACAGATGCAGAAAAAGCATCAGACGAAACTCAACACGTTTTCATGATAGAAAACACTCACATCGGGTATAAGATGAACACACCTCGACATAATAGAGGCCGTATATGAGAAACATGCAGCCAACATCGTACTTGATGGTGGAAGGTTGAAAGCTTTCCCTCTGACATCAGGAACAGGCAAGAGTGTCCCCTCTCACCATTCTTTTCAACATAGTACTGGAAGTTCTATCCAGTTAGGCAAGAAAATGAAACAAAAGGCATCCAAATCAGAAAGGAAGAAGGAAAATCGTCTGTTTGTTGATGATATGATCTTGTATACAGAAAAAATGTCACACACTCCCCAAAAATGGCTGGAATGGGATCACCTGCGTGGCTCAGTCAGTGAAAAGCCTGACTCTTGATCTCAGCTCAGGTCTTGATCGCAGGGCTGTGAATTCAAGCACTGCGCTGGGCTCCACGCTGGGCACCTACTTAAAAAAATTGAAGTTAATGGAAGTTTAACTTGTATTTTCCATTTAATGTTATTGAACACTAGCCTAAAGATTAGACAAATAACTTGTATACGTTGCCATTGTTTCTGTTGTCAACGTATGGCTGTATTATAACTGTTGCCATATAATTTAGGGTATATTTTAAATTGTGTTTGAATTCACACTGTTTAATAACAGCCAACTAAAACCAAATAGAAGTAAGTCTGGGGAGAGATGAGGGAATCAAGTTTCACAATTCATCATGTTTAGGTCCTTTCTGGTTTCTTTCTCAGATGCTGAGGGGATCTCAAGGGAACTCAGATTTACGATCATCTTACCTTCTGACCTGAGGCCCAATCTCTTAAAATGATGTGACCTTACTGAAATATGGATAATTAGGATCCATTCATGAAGCATGATGACGTGGTACTTTTTAAACCAAGTGCCAAGTAATAAGAAATAGGCTCAGAGATAACTAACTGTGTGTCTTTCCTAATCTTCTACTTCTTTACTAGTAAGTTCAAAGGAGAGAAGATAGTCTTCAAAAAGCACATGCCTAGATCCTGAAGAATTTATTCTTATAAAACACACCTTGAAAATCACTCTCTTCCCATGTTGTCTTTCCGTCTTAGATAAGATCCTGTGGTGTTGGAGATGAGGAAGTGAAGAGAAGCATAGTGATGAATGGATGGCTCTGTGTTGGGGATGAGGAAGTGAAGCATAGTGGAATGAATGGCTCTGTTTAGGGGTTCAGCCATTTAAAAGATGTCCCCTTGCTTCTTCAGGTCCTCTGGAATTGTCTCTGTCACGGGTGGGAAGACTTATGTGATAGATACTTGGATTCCCAGCTTCTTTGAATAGAACTTGTGGAAATAGAATTTGGGGTGATCTTCTCAATAAAAAAATTTTCTTAATTTTTATGTGGGTGCTTCTGTTTCCATTTGGGGCACTCTTTTTTTTTAATTTTTTATTCAAGTATACCTGGCATATGATGTTCTATTAGTTTCAGGGACACAACATAGTAATTCAATAATTCTATACACTGCACAATGCTCACCATGATAAGAATAGTTACCAGCTGTCACCATACAACGTTATTACGAGATTTTTCTACTATACTCCCTATGCTGTACTTTTCATCCCTGTGACATATTTGTTCTATAAGGGAATTTCTTTTTCTTTTTTTTAATTTCAGAAAGTTTCCGAAGATGAGAGCATAAAAAATCTGGCCAAAAATGTATTAATGAATGATGTAAGTATTTAAATGGAGTCTCTCTATAAAACACTGATAGAAAGCTGAAATATCAGAACTACACAGTACCCGTCCTCAAGTATCTTACAAAATTTATTTGGTAGTATCTTGCTCACAACGCTAACTTGATCACCTTTCATGAAATATCAAGTCTTACTTAAACTTTCCTTGTTTTACCAGTGAAATCTTTGATCTCTGGTGATGGCTGACATTTACGTGAAGTCATTAATATATTCATCACATTCACAGAATTTCTAGGTAGCGTGAGTTATCGGATGCTTAAAGGAATTTTACTCTGGCTGAAGGCTTTCTCAGACCGACTATGTCCGTAGGGTCTTTTCTGGAGTGTGTGGTCTTTTGATGTTTGATGAGACTTGTGCTCTGGGTAAAGATTTTGCTACATTCACCACATTCGTAAGGTTTCTTTCCAGGATGAGTTGTCTGATGTGTGGTAAGATTTGAACTCTGGCCAGTGGCTTTCCCACACTGGCTACATTCATAGGGTCTCTCTCCAGTGGTTTTTTTTCTGATGTTTGGCAAGATTTGAGCTCTGGCTAAAAGCCTTCCCCCGTTATGTTCATAAAGGTTCTTTCCAGTGTGGATTACTTGATGTAAGGCAAGGTGTGAACTCTGGCGCTTCGCTCTCTCACATTCATTACACCCGTAGGGTTTTTCTCCAGTGTGTATTTGCCAATGCTGAATCAGAACTGACTGGTTTTAAAAGGCTTTCTCAGATTCATTACACTCACAGGGTTTCTCTTCAGTGTGTATTCTTCTGTTTAATAAGTGTTTAATGAGCCAGGGCTGAAGGACTTTTCATACTCATATGATTTCTCACCAGTATGAGTTCTCTGATGTTTAATAAGAGAAGAATTCTAGCTGAAAGTTTTGACACAATCATTGCATTTAAAAGATTTCTCTCCACTGTGGATTTTCTGATGCTGAGTAGAGGTTAGATTGTCACTGAAGACTTTCTGACTATTACATTCAGAAGATTTCTCTCTAAAATGAGATGATGAATGATGAGTCTTTAGATGACTATTAAGAAAATGATCATAACTGAACAATTTCCCACATTCCTTAGATTTGCATGGCTTCTCAACGCTGTATATTTGATGAGGTCTTGCTTTCTGTTTGAATATATCTTCAGTCTTATCACATTTATATGGTCTCTCCCTCCTATAGGAATTTTTTGTTGTGTAGTAAGAAATGGTTTTGCAAACTTTGTATTTGCCTGGCCCTCTCTTAGATGAGTATTTTCTTGCTAGCAAACAACATTTGATCCGATACTCTTTGCTACTCTCCCTGCTGGCTCTGCAACCTATTCTTTTAAAATCTTTTTTTTAACGTTTATTTATTTTTGAGACAGAGAGAGACAGAGCATGAACAGGGGAGGGTCAGAGAGAGAGGGAGACACAGAATCTGAAACAGGCTCCAGGCTCTGAGCTGTCAGCACAGAGCCCGACACCGGGCTCGAACCCACAGACCGCGAGACCATGACCTGAGCTGAAGGCAGCTGCTTAACTGACTGGGCCACCCAGGCACCCCTCTGCAACCTATTCTTACATTCCAAATCTTCTCCCAAGTTTAGGTCTTAAGGACCACCTTTTGTGGGTCTTTCCATTATTGCCCCCAAGGCTAAATCTTCTTCAAAAACATCTTGGTTTTCAATAGACTCCTTGGTCTCTAGACTATTTTCTCAACCCGAAGAAAATTTTCAAGATTCATGCCTTTTGTGCTGAGTGAAAAGAAACTGGTAAAGATGAAGGGATGTCATGAAATTAAATATGTTCACAGATATATATGGCTCTTACACTCTGAAACATGTCTTTGCATTTAATAGAACTCAGGGATGGGAAAGGAGAAAAGGTACATTGGGACAAGAATGGCAGGAAAGGGGAGCACATCAATCTGTATACAGAATTCAAAATGTGAGAGAAGGAAAGTGATCTGGTGGGAAGCATCATCAGAAATTAGTGACATATAAGACACACACACACACACACACACACACACACACATTTCAAGTTAGTGTTTTCCTCTTCTTCAGATCAATATTCAGCAGGGGAACTGCTGGACCATAAAGTAGTTCTATTTTTAACTTTTTGAGGAGCCTCCATACTGTTTTCCACAGTGGATACACCAATTTACATTCCCATCAACAGTACGTGAGGGTTTGCTTTCCTTCACATCCTTACTAACATTTGTTATTTCTTTTCATTTTTTGGTAATAGCCATTCTAACGGATGTAAGGTGATAATCTCATTGTGGTTTAGGTTTGCATTTCCCTGATGATGAGTGATGTTGAGCATCTTTTCATGTACCTGTTTCTTTGAAAACAGGGAAATGCCTTTGGAAAAATGCCTATTCAGATCTTCTGCCCATGTTTTAGTTGGGGTGTTTGGCTTGTTTGTTGTTGTTGTTGCTTATTTGCATGTGGTTTTTGTTCTTTTTTTCCTCTTGAGTTGCACGAATCCGTCATATATTTTGGGTAATAGCCTCTTACTACTTAAATGATTCGCATTTTTTTCCTCCCATTTAGTAGGTTGTCTTCTCATTTTGTTGGTGGTTTCCTTTGCTGTGTAGAAGAGTGTTAGTTTGATGTAGAGCCACTTGTTTATTCTTGCTTTTGTTGCTTTTGCTTTTGGTGTCAGATCCAAAAAATCATTGCTAAGACCTGTATCAAGTAGCTTACTGCCTATGCCTTCTTCTAGGAGTTGTATGACTTCAGGTCCTGCAGTCAGGTCTTTACTCCGTTTGAGTTAAATTTTATGCATGGTGTAAGAGAGTGGTCCAGTTTCATTCTTTTGCACAGTCATAACCAGGAAGATTTATTATTATTTGTTCCACTATTGAGAAAGGACTTTCATCTCACCAACCCCGGCTCCTTGGGGAGACTCCTTGGGGGACAGGGCGAACATGCTGCCCATATCCAACTCTACCAACTGTACACAGAGTTACGCTCCCTTGACAAGCGGCATGTCATGCCTCGTTTGATGTGTTCAAGCACAGCCTGGATAGTTTTCCGGTGGGGTGTTAGAGAAAAGATTCAGTCATTGAAAAAGTGGTAGGGGCTAAATCTATAGTTCTCACCAGGGGCAGTACAATCTCCCGGAAGTCATTTTGGAAATGGGCTGGGAGTTTCTAGTTGTCTCTATGATTAAAGGGTACAATGGCATTGTGTGGACAGGGCCCAGATATACCAGATATTATGCACTATACCAAAAGCAGACCCACACGACAAAAAAATTGTACATTCCTGTACGTGAACATAAACCTAAGTCCATTTAAAAAAATTTTTTTAACGTTTATTTATTTTTGAGACAGAGAGAGACAGAGCATGAACGGGGGAGGGGCAGAGAGAGAGGGAGACACAGAATCGGAAGCAGGCTCCAGGCTCCGAGCCATCGGCCCAGAGCCCGACGCGGGGCTCGAACTCACGGAGCGTGAGATCGTGACCTGAGCTGAAGTCTGACGCTCAACCGACTGAGCCACCCAGGCACCCCAAACCTAAGTCCATTTTAAAATAAACATTATATGCCTTTTGCATGTTTTTAACACAGCCTGAATTTTCCAAGGAGGCAACTGCCAGATGCCAGATGTATTAAGATAAAAGAAGACTTTATTTTGCTCAGATATATACCATGAGTGATTCATTGATACAATGCTACTCATGGTATTTGGGTTGCCAATGCAAGAGGATGAGACACTCTCCGTGGTCTGCATTGTAGCTGTATATTCATGGTGATTTTATCTACATTTAGCCCTTGTTTGAACATATTAAATGCAAAGAAAAATATAGACAATATTCAATTCAATATTGTCTTCCTTCTCTAAGCCAAATTTGTTCATTGTTTTTAGGTGCAAGCATTTGACAGCCTCGTTATGCAGTCATGCCCAAGCATTTACAAACCGAAACACATATTACTTTGTTATGCATTACTTTCCTTTTATTTCTTCATCTCATAATTGCAGCATCGTATTGGTAGTGTTAAATTGCGTATGTGGTTTTACTTCTTTTTGAAATTTCAAGAAGACAAAGAAAATGTTATAAAATATTTATCATGTAAGGGTTTCACTGGGCTTGACTGGGTAGTGTACTCATGGTTTAGATGAATTCGAATGCATCTTCCAACATTGAGGTTCTGACAAATAATTTAGGGGGAAAATGAACACATAGACTAAAAAATTATTTCGTGTCTGATAAAAGCTGGGTTTTTATCTGAGAAAAACCAGGGTAGGGTCCTGATTTCGCCCATCTCCCCGGCTCCCGGTGGGGTCTGGCGTCCAGGCTGGGCGAGGAAGCCTGTCTGTCCGGGGCGGGTCGGGGACGCCGGCCTCGGGAGAACCAGCGAGGCGCACCGGAAATGCCGCGTCCCGGCGCCCCTCCTCGGACCCAGGAGGACACCTTGGAGCGCGAAGCCTGGGGATCTGCGTCCTGCCCGGTGGTCCGGGTGCGCTGGGTAACACCGGGCACCCCTGGTCCGCGCTGCGCCGTGTGGAAGGCACAGAGGCGCTCAGGGCCCCCGACGCCTCCCTCAGCCTCGCGCCCGACGGGAGGGGCCGAGCGCTGGGGCGCAGGCGCAGAGCCGCACCCGCCGCCCGCGCGCCCCGCCCGCTCCGTCCCGCGGCGGCTCGTCAGCGCAGGGTGAGGCCGCGTCCGCGCAGCCGGGCTCCACCCGGAGCGCGAGCGCCGAGGCGCCGCTACCCCGCAAACCGGGAAGCGTGGGAGCCGACGCGGGGGCTCCCCGCTAACCCTTCCGGCTTCCTCGAGCGCCGCGCGCACTCCGGTTCCGTCACCGCGCGGGCCCGGCTCCGGGTGTGTCCCGGCGCGCGGCCGGAGGCGGCCGGTGAGTGCCGCGCGCGGGGCCCGGGGCCGGGCCTGGGCGGCTGGGCCTGGAGGCTCCGGGAAGCGGTGTCGCGGAGAGCACGGGTGGTGTGGCCGCGGGGGCGGGGACGCTGGCTGCGGGGGGCCGGGGTGGGGGTGGGGGGCAGGCTGGTCCTGGGGCTGCGCGGTCGGCGGGGGGGGGGGTGGTCTCGGGGTGCGCCCCCGCCACCAGCTCAGGACCCGAGTTGCGTTCCGCTCCCCTCTCGGCTCAGCCGGGCGACCGGGGTGTCCCCGGTGCTTGCCGTGTGCCGGTCACCGGTCCAAGCGTTTTTCCACCTGGACCGACTCCTCTTATCCTCGCGTTAACCCCGTGACATGCACTGTTCTTCCCCCCATGTTGCAGATGAGGAAACTGAGGCACAGAGATGAAGCACCTTCCATGACGTTACAGATCTTGTGAGTAGAAGTCCCCATTTTGTGGTTCCGATGGTGACGGTTCGTACTTGAATATGGTAGTTTATTAATTGGTGGAGGTATTGACAAATTCTGTGC
Organism: Panthera uncia; assembly: GCF_023721935.1. Classification (NCBI taxonomy): domain Eukaryota; kingdom Metazoa; phylum Chordata; class Mammalia; order Carnivora; family Felidae; genus Panthera; species Panthera uncia. The sequence continues at coordinate 2,615,753 of NW_026057581.1, read as the reverse complement.
ATCGAATCGTGTGATCTGCTATTATTTTGAGCCGATTTCCCCGAACGCTGTTGCCTGAAGACCATCTTGCAGTCGGTCTCAGGACTTCGCCCCGTTCTAGGGTTGAACCGAGGCTGCCCAGGCCCTCGTGCCGATTCCTTTGCGCGCTGGCAAAGGCTCCAGCAAGCAGTCCAGCTGAAATACTACAAAACAGAGCACCTGGAGAAGAGCTGTTCCAGAACCTTCCGAACCTGCTTCCTTCCGAATGACATAAATTTTTAACACTGAAGGGAGCAGAGCTAAACGAGCCTTCTTGCTGGATTCCAAGTTGATTCTAAGAAGAAGTGGCATGGGCAGAAGAATTTCGGAGGGTTAGGGTAACAGGAGGTGGCCAGCGCTGGGAAGATTGGGGCGCTTGTGACTGCTCTGCTTGAGAAAAGGATTTGGAAGGGATGCAGGATCCATAAAGCAGGGAGGTGATCCAGAAAAGGAGAGGATGAGGAAGGAAGGAGGAAAAGAGAAAATGGGAGGCGACTTCCCATACTATGGTCGAGAAATCCCTTGGAGGGAAATCTGGGTAAGGGCATGGCCCTAACCTTGGGGAGTTCCAATGACCTGCCCTCTCTGAAATCTGGGGGTTCCTCCCTGAGACTTGGGTCACACAGCCCAGTCATGCCTTGGTGTGCATCCTCCAAAGCCGGGATCTGTCCAGGCTCTAGAGCAGCAGCTGCTGGAGGGGACCTCACCAGTTCTCTGAGAGCAACTTCCCTTTCTTATTTATTTTTTAATGTTTATTCATTTTGAAAGAGAGGGACAGAGCACAAGCAGGGGTGGGGTGGAGAAAGAGGGGGACACAGAATCTGATGCACGCTCCAGGCTCTGAGCTGTCAGCACAGAGCCCGACGTGGAGCTTGAACTCACGAACCGCGAGATCATGACCTGAGCCGAAGTTGGATGCTCAACCGACTGAGCCACCCAGGTGCCCCTGAGAGCAACTTCCCTTAAGTGTGCACCAGCACAGTTTTTAAATTACTTCATTTGAGGTATGTCTCCTTACGTTGTGTCTGATATTCCTTATTATAAATGCTTTGCTACCTTTTAACTTGTAACATTAACAGAAGCTTTGTGAGAAAAGCAGGTAGTGGTTACACCATTTTACAGTGTGGGACCAGATCTTCAGGAAGGCGAGTGACCCGCCCAGGGATGCACAGCCCTGTGATGGTGGAGCGGTGGCAGCTGCCTTCTGTATTGATCCCCAGGAGGAAGTAAGAGACTGCCGTCGCTCACACCCTCGTGTGAGGAAATTGACAGAGAGGCCGGATTATATGCCTCCATTCACCTAGAGAGTTTAGGAAGAGTTTAGGCTTGGCCCAGATCCATCTCCTTTACCTTTGGTCGTTAAAGAATTAGGGACTTAAGGTCAGACATCCGTGTTTACTGTCCTGTTTCTGTATCTGGGAGGAGGAAGGATTGCTTTTAGGCATTTGTTTTACCTCGTAACCCTTAAGGTTGCGTTCAGCTAGCCAGATGCGGTCATTGCTAGACCAGTGGTTCTGGCTGCCCAGGATAAGACCTCTGCCAGCTTTGCTTTTAGACAAACAGAAAGCCAGGAGGAAGTAGAAGAGGGAAAGGCAGCTGTCTGTCCTACTAGAAGAGCTATAGCCCATGTAAGGGAAGGAAGGATTCTTTTCTGAACGTCTGGCATCTCACCAAGCAGGGGATACATTTATTTCTCTTTTCAAGAACTTCCTTCAGGTGACTCTGCCCAATTTTGCCCCGGATGGGACTCGCCATTGTTGGCCTGCCGACCGCCCTTAATGTCTCGCTCTCCACTGCTTTGCTCTGTTTCGTCATTAGGTGATTGAAGAACACAGCCTCTTGGCCTGTTTCTTGAATGGTTTCATCTGACACATGGACCTTAGGCTCTCACATTTCTCTGGTGCTTTGAAAAAGACAAGGTTCATTCTAGTCTCATCCCCTTAGTCTCGGCAGACAGCGTCCCTTAGCGTTTGGGACCTAAAATTAAACTCCAGGAATCCGGGACCTTTGGACCAAAATCAAGTCTAACATCTTCATTTGACATGTGGAGAGACATAAAACCAGATTGGTGGTTTTCCCCAGGTTTTTATATAGCTACCGACAGAGCTATGACCAAATTCCAGATTACCTGGTGAGTGCTTACCCCACGGGGCTTCCATCTGGCATTCTGCCGATCCCTGCCAAGGATGCCACCTGCACTGTGGGCCGGCAGATTTGAACCCAGGCCGCAGGGTTAGGGCTTGAGCGTGCTTGGGACTTCCTGCAGCCTCTCAGGGTGACCACCTTTTAGAGGCAGGCACTCTCTAAACCTCCATGGTGCTCTGCGGTCAGGGTCATGCTGGTATCCTGGTATCTGCGGAGGTTAGTTTCTTGGCCATTCAGGGGCCACTGGAGTAAAAAGTGCAACTGAGGCATTCCTCTTTAGCGAGTGTGAGTCTAGCATTTATCACTTGGCCTTGGGCCAATTACTTAACCTCTCTGTACCTCAAATTCTTCCTGTGTTGTATTGTGGGAATAATCATAGTATCCCTCTCACTGATGGGAGGCATAAATGAGTCAACATTCATAAAAATGCTTACAATAAGCAGACACAAAAGACCTCAAGAGCTTCCAAGTTAAGTTCCTTTTTAAAAAAAAATTTTTTTTAAATGCCTTAGTTTTGAGAGAGAGAGCATGCACGCAAGTAGGGGGAGGTGCAGAGACAGAAGGAGACACAGAATCCAAAGCAGGCTCCAGACTCTGAGCTGTCAGCATAGAGCCCGACGAGGGCTTGAACTCACAAGCCGGGAGATCGTGACCTGAGCCAAAGTCAGACGTTTAACCAACTGAGCCACCCAGGCGCTCCAAATTCCTTTTTTTAATGTAGAAACGTTCCCCAATGGGGTTTCTATGTATCGGTCACACATGCCACATATACAAACATAAAATGCATGTTACAGTTACACGTGTAGTGAGCTTATTTGAAATGCCAAAACAACTACATTTGGCGACACTTGTACTACCGGAAGAAATGAATTGATTCATAGATGCCCTGATATAACACTGGCTCCTTTTACCAATCGCCAAGGTATAGTGAGTGTGAGGGAGACACTTGACCTCAAACTGGCCATCTCCTTTGAATTCTGTCCTAGTTCTTACTCTGTTCAGGATATTCTGTTTACTTCAGATAGCCTATGTTTGCATGGTTCTAAGAAAATTTATAAAGATCTTCAAATTTCAGATCTTCCTGGTTGAGGGGAAAACCTTAAACAAATCCCCCCAAACCTAAACATTTTCTCAACAGTGTCTCTTCTCCATGATGGACTATAATATGTAATAACGTGGTAACATTCCACTATGGACAGAAGTCCCATTTCCACATCACCTTGTGGCCGTGCGGGTGCTCTCATATGTTTAAGGGCTTCTGCTGGGGACAAGGACTTGGCTTTAGAGGCTTTGTAATTTACCTGCTGTGACACACACGTGCAACTGTTACCATCTCCATTTCACTAGAGAAGTATTTCTCCTCCTTTCAGACCTACCATCCCCTTCATCATCCTGAAGTAAAACTTACAAATAATAGTAGTGACCTATAGATGTAACTTCCAAAATATCAACACATTACCTATGATACAAAGGAAAGTAACTTGTTAGGATAGTACTATTTCAGCACTTAAAGGCTGGACAAAGGAGATGGCAGCATCTATAGAATCACTGTGAATACAACAGCTACAAATACAATCCGGTAAACGAATGTCATATCTGTGAATTCAATACCGTGAGTGGTTTGAGTTTCCCGGAATGAACACTTCCTAATATCCAAAGAAAAAGAAGTGTATTTCCTTAATTTTCCAATATATATCAAAGCTGTGCAAAATATTTTGTATCTGTGTGTAAAGCAGCGTTAGGTAACTATTAACAACTTTTTTGAAAGTCTCACAGGATCAGGAACATTTTTTGTTTTGCAGGAATGCCCATCATCCCTGACCTGCACTAAATTCCAATAGCACTATCCAGTCAACGGGACAGTGAAAAAGAAAAAAACAGAAAACAAAAAACCCTCACCGATTCCCCAAACTTTCCCGAGGAGGATTACTGTAATAAGAGAGAGAAGTAGCAGTGAACCGCCAACAAAGTAATGCTAGAGTAGCTAAAGGGTCTGGGCCGCAAGACTGCAGGCCAGCCGGCCCGCCAGCAGGGGGGCAAAGTCCGGTTAAGGGAGGAGGCATCAGGTATGCAACTGGATTTGTGCTGCAAGGATCAAAAAGAGTTAGCCTCTTATTCAACCTGGTGGTAGGGCTTCCTCGTTCCCTGTTTCCAGCTGAAAGGCAGGTTTTTGGCAAAGCTGGATACAGACGGCATCACCCTGGATACAGACAGCAGCCCTCTTGGATACAGACGGCATCATCACACTGCCCTCGAGGCTCACCCTGCATGACTTCTTGGTGGATGTCCTCCATTCACCTTCCCATCTGGGAGGTTCCTGGTCTACGAGAAAGGAAATACCTGTGAAACCAGATCATCTCCTAACCCGGCAGATGTGTGAGCAGAAGCATTAGGGGGAACGTTACACAGTTTGCAGCCTGTTGTCAAGCACAGGGGCTCCAGATGAGTCCACGAGAGAATGGCTTAAAGAAAAAGCTTCAGCGGGGAAACTTGGGAGTCCAGAGATGGGGGAGAAGAAAAGGCGCAGATTCCCACATTCTCCCATTTTCCCAGCAGGAAGGTTGTGGCAGCCGGGGTGCCCCGCCAGTCACTCGGCACAGGTCAGCGTCCCGGGAGAGGGCCTTGCCGCTCTTCCCTTACGAGCCAGTGTAAGCACAGCTCTGTCGGCGGGGGGTAAATAGACCGCTTGGTGCCAGGCAGTCTGTGGGGTGCCGGCTGTTTAACAGGGTGCGTCTGAGAAGCTAGCCGCCTAGTACCTGGGAGCCTTGAGATCCTTGGGAAGTGCCGGCCCTGCCGGCAGCAGGAAGTCTGTGGGAAGCCGAGCTTATGTTCTAGATCCTCCTACGTGAGGAATGTTGAGCTTATGTTCTAGACCCTCCTACGTGAGGAATGTCGGGTGGGGGGGAGGCTGGTTTCAGCCAGCACATTTCTCAGGCCACTTAGAGTAGGTTTCTAAGGTTCTTTGGGGGCAGTTCTACTTGTTAAGTTATAAGAACTTACTAAAAACAAATGTCTGGGCCCCATATCATACCTGCTAGGCCTGAGGCAAAGCCAAGATATCTCGAGCAACAAGCTCTAGAAGGGATTCTGATGCGGCTGTGTATAACCTTTTGGAGCCCAGTTTTAGCTCCTGTCACACAGCCGTTTTCGCCAGCCCCTCCTGCCACAGCCTCTGAAAGTTGGCAGTGTCTTTTCTGTACATCGAAGCATTAAGACCGAGCTCTGACTAGCCCTGTGTTACATCATTTCCCATCAGCAGGAATCCCAGCATGTGAACTGCACGTGGTCATTCGGTCGGAGGGAGGACAGCGGTGGATGCTGGATCTTCAGTGACCGAAAATCCCTGTCTAGGTGAGTGATATCATTGAAAAGACCGCCAATGTGATACTTAGGAGACGTCAGTTCCAGTCTAAGCTCTTGTAATTCGCCAGGTGACTGAAGCTACCCAGTCTGCTTTCTGTTTGTCAGATGTGAGCTGGCCTAGATGACCTCTGTGGAGATGAACTCGGATGGTCTCGGGTAGTAGACTTGCTCAGAACACCTAACCGGTTGGAGGGAGGGCTGGGGGACCCGTGGCGGTGGCAGTGCTGTAGTTACTTAAATCCTGTTGTCTCTCAGGGCCAAGAAAATGATTGCATCCGCGCTTGATAGAGTCGTCCTGCACTTTTTGCTTTTTCAGAGGGGGTCTCTTCTACACTGAGTCTGTTCTCACCCCTTCCCTTCTTCCCATTTACTACCACTCGTCGGCTACAGTAACTAACAGCTCATTTTCCTTTCGAAGCCCTGCTCTCCGCTCATCAGCTGGTCTACCGGCTCATTTCCATTTTTTTGGCTCAGCATAGTACCCACCTCCCTCCCCGTTTCTTGATGTCTCTGTGCTCACCATGCCTATTATAGGATCTCGGCCTGCTATCTCTTCTGCCCCTGTGCACTTCCCTTCAACTGTCCCTTTTTATTTTCTCCCCACTGAAAGGTGACACTAGGTGTGAATTGCAAATTTGCTGTCTTTTTTTTTTTTTTTTTTTTCCTAATGGCTTCTTTCCCTTGGTTTCCACACTAGAGGCAGGTGAGGCAGGTCACGTTTGCACTTTAAATGTCTTTCAGAAAAGGAGATTTGAACTGAGCCAAAGCATCAACACCAATCAGGCTATTGCCGAAGAATAGAGTTTTCAGGGTCCGCAATGGAAGGTTTCAGAGGGAAGACTGCCCAAGGTCGTACGAATGAAGAAGCCTGTAAAAGTGGGGGCCGGCTGTCAAGGCAGACAAAATGTCCCATATGGAAGACATCTTCTTTTGGGAAAACAGCGATCAGAAAAGTGTCAGTGACCCTCAAGGAAATTTTCACGAGGGAGAGAGGTCCCGAATCTAGTGAATTTAGCCCAAGCTCAGAAGTTAATACCCAGCAGAAAACTCCAGAGGGAGCTAGATCCCCCATATCTAGGAAACACTTCGAAGACAATTCAGACTTAATTAAACACCAAAAACTCTTCCCACAGAAGAAACCCTGTAAATGCAGTGAATGTGGCAAAGCCTTCAGTTACCAGTCAGACCTTACAGTCCACATTAGAACTCATGGTGGAGAAAAGCCTTTTGAATGCCACGAGTGTGGGAAAACCTTCAGCCGAAGCACACACCTTCTCGAACATCAGAGAACTCACACTGGAGAGAAGCCGTATGAATGCGGTGAGTGTGGAAAGGCTTTCAGCCGGAGTACTCACCTTAGTCTACACCGGAGGATCCACACGGGAGAGAAACCGTACGAATGCGGTGCGTGCGGAAAAGCCTTTAGCCGAAGCACTAACCTCAGTCAGCATCAGCGAACTCACACCCAAGAAAGACCTTACGAATGTAACGAGTGCGGGAAAGCCTTCGGTGACCGGTCAACCGTAATTCAGCATCAGCGCATACACACCGGCGAGAACCCGTACGCGTGTCGCGAATGCGGGAGAGCTTTCGGCTGGATCTCCTCCCTCGTTGAGCACCAGAGGACGCACACCGGGGACAGCCCCTACGCGTGCAGCGGCTGCGGGAAGGTGTTCAGCAGAAGCTCGTCCCTTAGCGAACACCAGAGGATCCACACCGGAGAAAAGCCCCATGAGTGTGGACAGTGCGGGAAGGGCTTCGGTCGGAGCTCCTCCCTCATCATGCACCAGAGGACTCACACGAGAGAGAAGCCGTACAAATGTAACGACTGTGGGAAAGCCTTCAGTCAGAGTTCAACTCTCATCAGACATCAGCAGCTTCACGCGAAAGGGTAATACCTGAGCTCTCGTTGATGGCAGCGTAAGAGCACACAGCGTGACTTCCTGTCGCTACACGTCTTGGAAGTCCCCCCCTCTACTAGCTGGCCAGAAGCCAATTTCAAGTTAGTCTTCCTGCCTTCCTTCCTTGATGCTCAAAGGACTGATCAAGACAAGGGGATGACTTTCAGAAGCCAACACGTTCCATCCCCTATTCTGGAGGACTCCAGACTTAGAGTATAGACCTCCTACCTGACACCTTGTATTTGCTCACTTTATCTGTTCTGCAGGGCTTGGCTCCCTGAACAGTCAGTGAACCTTCTGTTTCCCGACCGTGTCAGTCCCTTTACTTAAGAGGAAATCCTGTGTGTGTGTGCGTGCGTGTGAGAGAGAGAGAGACAGAGAGAGAGAGAGAGATCCTGGCTCTAGTCACAGAAGAGAAGGAGCTGGCTTCAGAACAGGACAAAACACTCCCACCGGTTTGGTGATAATAGCATTGAGGCAAATTCAGTCCCTCATCTTATAAGGACAGATTTTTCTCTTGAACCTTTTTTGCTGTAGTGTATTTTCCTCAAAGTATAAACCATGGTTCTACTAATGTGCTTAGTTAATCGTAGTAGTATTTTATCTCTTCCTTACCAAGAATGTCCTGACACTTAACGTTTAATTTTTCCATTATTTAGAAAAAATGCTGCCCTAGTTTTTAAATTTGCTTTTGTTTACAGACTTCACGAAGCTTCGGCCCTCTGGTCCTAATGCTCACTGATCCTGTAGAGCTGATCTCTCAAGGACAAATTCAGTGCCTATTTCTTAGTCTTTTTCCTACTTGACATTTGCAGAATTGGCACTTTTGGCCACTCTTAGGCCTTAACATTTGGGCTTCTGCTGGGATCCATGATTGTGTGCTGATCCACACTTTCCCTACCTCCCAACATTCTCTGATTAACAGTGATGAGCTCTATAACTTTGGGCAAGAATTAGACCAGAATAGTCTCATTTTATCGGGCCATAATACTTGAGGTTATTCAATGAGGTTGCAAGCTTCTTGAAGACACAAACCTTTCTTTAGATCCCTTTAAAGCATCCAAAGTGCTGAGCAGTCCCTAAATGCCCTGTGATTATTGCCCGCCTTATCCCAGGTAATCAGTTGGCTAGGTTTTATCTGAAATGGCTTACGAGTTGATTTCTCTCTCTGTTCTTAACTGCTGCTGCCGGGGCCCCAGGAGTTTGGGCCCAGATTGTGAGAGTAAACACCATTGCCCTTGTCTCCCTGTCTCCCACTCGATGCCTGACTAAACAATCACCTTGTCTGAAGAGTCCTCAGTTCTCATTGTCCCTGGGAAAAAGGTCAAACTGTAACTTCAAGGCCTTCCACAGTTAGGTCCATTTCCTTATTTTCCATTACTGCCCGGTATCCGTGGGCAGACCTGTCCTTTGTCTCTACCACACCCTCTGTTCACACTTGGCTTCTTTTCAAACTATTCTGTGGCACCCTTTTACACTTCCTGCTTTCTTCCTTGTGTCTCCGGAAATCCTATCCACACTCAAGTCTGCCCCCACTGACACTTCTAGTTCCCCACCTGAGAAGTTCTTTGCAGAAGGGGCACCTGGGTGGCTCAGTCGGTTGAGTGTCTGACTTCGGCTCAGGTCATGATATCATGGTTCGTGAGATTGAGACCTGTGTCCGGCTCTGTGCTGACAGCTCAGAGTCTGAAGTCTGCTTCAGATTCTGTGTGTCTCTCTCTCTCTGCCCTTCCCCCACTCACACTCTCTCTCAAAAATAAACATTAAAAAAGAAGTCCTTTGCAGTGATGGTTTGCGTGTATTTTTCTACATTACACACTTTCTTATTCTGTTCTCAGATCCTTTCAGGTGCTTTTTTTCCATAAACTTTTGAAGTTAGAAATTGTCTTAAATCTCTTAGAAGCCCCATCTAACACATGGTACGATGCAGGTCTGCACTCTGGTTTTAATCTAAACCAGGAGGGTTTAATTTAATAGTGCAGTGTCTTTAGTCTTTTGACTGATGAGATGACCTCACAAATATTTTGGTCCTTTTTTGTCCTACTTTGAATTATGTAAATTCACTCTTGGGACTAAGTGTCCTTTAGAGCTCTGGGATGCTGGCGTCTTGGCTTTCCATCTCATGGGACTGTTGTAAGGAACAAATGAAATGAGTTTATTCATGTAAAGTGATGAAAACAGTGGCTGACAAAGTAAGCGCTCAATAAATGCTAATTGTTATCATTCTACTGCTTCACATTGGCCTGTAGCCTTTCATTTCATCCCCTGCAGGGTCTGTAAGTCCATTACCAGAAATGGAAGCCTGGGATCACCATCCATTAGACTAGGAGACATTTCTTCTAACCTCAGTAATAGGCAAGAGCCGTGTATTATATTACAACTCTATTATGTATCAAAAAGGACTCAAGATAGCTTACAACATATGATAAAAATAGAAAAACAAACACACATACAAATCAGCATTAGGGAAAGGAGAAAGCCTGGAAGACCAAGATCAGGACAACTTTTGACATGCTTGAGTCATCCAGATAGGGATACAAACTGAGCATTCTGGCAACTAACGTGAGTAAAGTGAGTAGAGCATTTGCTTACTTAGTATTTGGAAAGAAAAAAAAAGTCCATTCCAAGGAAAACAAACCTTTCCTAATAGATTTAAGATGCATTTCTCCATTGGTCTGCATGTAATTATACATTTGATAACAAAAAAATGAAAACCAACATATTCTCCGCAGCACCTAGCATATAGTAGGTTCTCCAGTGAATAGTTCATAGTGGGGGCTCAGAAGGGTAGGGGTGGAGTGGGGTTAGAAGGAGCAGAGCACAGAATACTTGGATAATCACATAACTGGGTGCTAGAAGAAAAGATCTTTTCACACATTTGAGTCCTTTAATTGCTTACATAATGGGATGAAAAAAATTGAAGTTTACAGATGTTACATAACTTACCAAGGACCAGGACTGGGCCCCTTAAGCTGGCCCCTGGCAAGGTCTGGAGAAAGAGCCGTAAGGAAAGGCATAGAGATGGGAAAGCCCTGTTTGTCCCAGTAGATGAACTGGACTGTGGCAGGAAGCTCAATGAAGTGCAAATGAGAAGCTTGACTTAGAACTGGGTACCTCGACGATGGCACCCTGGGGTCCTAGATTGTGTTTGGGTTTAATAAAGGAACTACAGGAGGTTACTGATCGTATCGTGCTAATCAGGTGTGGTTTCAGGGGGAAGGACTAGTTCTGGAGAGGAGACAGGATGGTCTGGCAATGAGAGAGAGGGCAGTCAGAAACGAGGTGGGAGGCTGGACTGTAAGGGCAGTGGTTTCGGGACTCAGAGAGGGCCGGTTGTTGGAAGACACGGTGCCCAGATCCGGGCGACGAAGAAGAGCCGGAGGTTCCGTTCCTTAATTGCTCTTAATTTTCACGAAAGCTACCGGCACCTGCAGGGAGGGGTTCTGATCTGCCGTCCGCAGGTAGCCAATGAACAACACGTTAAATGCCGACCGTCTGACAGTGATTACCTTGCGTCTTTTCGAAGAAGTGAATGTGGGACCAGAAACGTCTGGGATGTCCCGTGGGGAGGTCAAGTCAGAAGGGAAGAGTGATCACTGGGAGGGCCGGTGCTCACTGCGAGCGACTCGACTCACGGAAGCCCCGCCCCAGGAACGTGCGCCTCACGCGGCGCGCACGTGCCAGCGCGCAGCGCGGGCCCCTCGTTCCCGCGCGCCCCGCGTTCCGACGCGCTGCGGCCCTTCCCGGCCTCCGTCGGCGGCGAGCCAGGCGCGCGGCGGTTCCCCGACGTGGGCGCGACGGCCGCTCCCGGAGCCTGCGGACGCGGCCGGGCCCAGGCTTCCGCGTCCCCGCGTCCTGTGGGCGCTCCGGGCGACGTGGACCCGGGGGCCGGGAGAGCGCGGCGTCCGGGCGGCCCAGGAGAGGCTGCCGCCGCGGCTGCTTGGGTTTCTTTTTTTTCTTTCTTTTTCTTTTTAAACTAGCTTGCAGGCTTTTACTTTGCGACAGTTTAGAACTAGCAGTCACCACCTCGGTTCACCTGCTGAGAAGGACGTGAGCGCGGTTTACCGCGCGGACGCAAGCAGGGCCGGCGGTGCGGCGAGTGCCCGGCTCCCCGGGACCAGGCGGCGGCGGGACGGCAGGTGAGCGGCGCGGGTGCCTTCGCCGGCGCTCTGCTTCCCCTCGCGGACCTCGACCGTGACTTCCGTTGTTCTCTACGTCGTCTTCGTGCCTTTTGACAAGGGGTGTGGAGAGCCGACTCTAGATTCTGCTTTACTACGTTTTAATGAAGGAAGTGCATTGTTGGCTGTGTTCGCTGAGTCAGTATACTTGTTTTTCAGGGTTTGTGTTGAAATTCTAGTGGTTTTCCGCCTTTCGTGATAGGAGTTAACCTATTCCTGCACACGGATCAGCGGGTGTTGCATCTTTTGTAGTTTTTAGCCGTTGGGGGCTCCGGGGTGGCTCGGTGGGTTGAGCGGCCCACTCTGGTTCGGCTCAGGTCACGATCTCACGGTTGGACGGCCTGCGCTGTGGGCACAGAGCCTGCGTGGGATTCCCACTCCCCCTCTCTCTGCCCCTTCCCTGCGCGCGCTCGCTCTCTCTCGCAAAAGAAATGAACTTAAAGACCTATTTTGTAGCAGTTGAAGATACATGGAACATGGAACATGTAAAAAGGAACATGGATGGGGCACCTGGGTGGCTCAGTCGGTCCGACTGTCTCTCCTTCTCAAAAATAAATACGTGTTAAAAATCTTTTTTAAAAGAGAAAGGAACATGGACTTTGAAATTGCCGAGGAATAGCCTCTGCCTGAGATCCTAGTTGATGGCTCTTTATGCAGAGTTTTGGGACATAGAGGCAGCAGCTGCTGATAAATTTAACTTTTACATCTCATCAAAGCCATTTTTGCCTCTCTGTGTCACCTTTTGCCTTTACTCCCCCAACACATGAGGTCTTTTCAAATTTGGTTGTGAAAGGAAACGAAGGAGATGGAAAGGAAGGGCAATCATGTAGGGTGATAGAGTTGAGGAAAAGGGGTTGGAGGGGAATCAAGACACCAAGTCCATATCTACTGATTGTTTTGAAGTTTTGTTTTGTTTTTAATGTTTATTTTTGAGAGAGACAGAGTGCGAGCCGGGGAGGGGCAGAGAGAGGGAGACACAGAATCCGAAGCAGGCTCCAGGCTCCGAGCTGTCAACACAGAGCCCGACACAGGGCTTGAGCTCACGAATTGTGACATCATGACCTGAGCCGAAGTCGGACACTTAACCGACTGAGCCGCCCAGGCGCCCCTAAAATTTTTTTAATTTAATTTTAAATCCTAGTATAGTTAACCCCCAGAGTTGTATTAGTTTCACGTGTCCAATGAAGTGGTTCAACAATTCCATCCAATGCCCGATGCTCATCACTTCTTTATATCCATCCCCCTTCCACACCCTTCTGGTAGCTGTCGGTCTATTTTCTGTAGTTAAGAGTCTGAAGTCTGTTTCTTTGTCTCTCTTTTTCCCCCCTTTGCTCTTTTGGGTTTTTGTTTGTTTGCTTCTTTAATTCCACATACTAGCGAAGTCATATGGTATTTGTCTTTCTCTGAGTTTTTTCACTTAGCATTGTACTCTAGCTCCATCCTGTTGTTACAAAAGGCAGATGTCATTCTTTTCTATGGCTGAATAATACTCTTTTGTGTACATATATGGCGCCTCCATTCACGCATATTTCGTCTGCCTCCATAGTTTGGCTATTGCAAATAATGCTACTATGAACGTAGGGGAGCACGCGTCCTTTTGAGGTAGTGAATATTTTGAGTAAATACCCGGTAGTGTGATTCCTGGGTCACAGGGTAGTTCTGCATTTAATTTGTTGAGGAACCTCCACACTGTTTTCCAGAGCGGCTGCACCAGTTCGCATTCCTGAGAACGGCGCGTGAGGATTGTTTTTTCTCAGCATCCTCGCCAACACTTGTTGTTTCTTGTATTCTTGGTTTTAGCCATTCTGCCGGGCGTGAGGTGATATCTCCTGGTAGGTTTGATTTGCGTTTCCCCGATGATGAGCGATGTTGAACATCTTTTCGTGTGTCTGTTGGCCATTTGGAGGTCTTCTCTGGAGAAGTTTCTGTTCATTTCTTCTACCCGTTTTTTAATTGGATTATTTCCCTTTGGGATGTTGGGTTGTATTTTGCTGAGATGTTTTAAATGAAACTGAAACACCATGTAATTTCATCCTTGCCCATTTCATTATGCATTTCTAAAAACCGGGGACAGTTTGTAACCACAGTGCTATTATCATGCCTGAAAAAATTAACCGTAGTTCCTCGAGACCCTTCATTTTGTAGATGAAATACAACCTGAGCCACATCTTCTGTTTTGGAAAATGGACAGAAACTAAGGTAGTTTGGCACCAGATGTGGATCTGTACTAAGTTCAAGGGTTGAGGTAGGGTATTTCTTCCCATGTGATGCTCACCGTTTATCCCAGCTTCCAGGACCCCGGACTGGAGCTGTATTAACCTAGCCAGTTGATTTCTTCAGAACATTGGCTTCTCCTGGGAAGCTGGAGATTTGAGTCCTCAAGAACCATTCTCTAATATTTTCCCTTACTTTTCATCTTCTCTGATAGGCCTCTTCCCACGGCTAACAATTTCCTTACAACCTCATAGTCTAAAAGGACTCTTGAGCAGTGTGGCAACTGAAAATAAAAACATCCCACATCCGGTCCAGCAGCAGATCCTCCTGGCCCTGCTTCAGAATTGTTCCAGAATCAAACTGTTTCCCACTGTTTCTACCCTGACGCAGGCTGCCTTCCTATCTCTGCTGGAGTGTCGCCTTCTAACTAGTCCCCTTGTTTTCGTCCTTGTCCCCCTTCCCACCCCGGGCACACAGACACACAGTCTGTTCTCAGCACACGACCAGGAGGGACCCTCTTCAAATGTTTGTTCATCGTGTCACCCCCCGCTCAGAACCGTCCTGTGGCTTCTCGTCTTACTCATCGTAAAAGCCAAAGCCACAGCCCCTGGGGTGGCCTACAAGATCCCACCTAGTCTGGCTCCTTACGACCCCTTGAATCTAACCTTCTGTGGCTCTGCTTCTCATTCTCCTTCCTCTGGCCACACTGGCCTCCTCTTGTTCTTCAGCGGCCTGGCTGCTCTTGCCCCAGGACTTCCACATCTGCCCTTTACTCTGCTTGGATGGCCTCCGCCCAGACCTCACCTCCTATGCCGTCTTCTCAGCGTGAGGCTGTTTCTTGTCACTCTACTTGAAATTGCAACACAAACCCTACCAGAATCTTCTGTCCCCCTGTCTTGTTTTATTTTTACCTATAGCATATACATGGTACTTTCCTTTTAAAATTTTTATCATCCACCCCGTCACTAGAATGTAAGCTTCATGAGAGGAGAGATTTTTATTTATTGTATTTACTGCTGTGTTTTCGTTATCTGAAAGAGGAAGCGCCTAAGGAATGAACACACAGAAAAGTTGGTCTTTGTCTTTTTGTTTGCTTCAGATTCAGGGATGAGAACTTAGGCGGAGTCAGTGATTTCAGAGCAGAGGCAGAGCATTATTGAATAAGCAGTCCCAGAGAGACACTTTGAAAACCTTCCTCAGCACCCTCTGTATGAAGAATCTCGTGTCGGGGAGACTAGCAAAGCTTAGAAGGAATTGTGTAGGAACACATCACAAGAAAGTGCCTTGTTGAAGAAAGGGGCTTCACAAAAATTACCACTTACCTAAAAACCCCACTGTGGAGCAGGAGTAGGAAAGTGGAAAGTGATGGGTTTTGGAAAAGCTAAGGCAGTATTCACTGAACAACGGAGGGTTCTTACGGACAGATCTCATTAATTGTACCATATATGAGACAGGCTTCACATGGAATTCAAAGGCAATGAAACATCAGATCGTTTTTACTGAAGAGAAAACATACTGTTGTAATGACTATAGGAAAGACTTGTACACCATTCCAGTCTCATTCAAGATAAAAAAAGACAGAGTCCTTATTTATCATCAGAGAAGCCATAAGAAGAGAGGTCTTGGGGGCACCTGGGTGGTTCAGTCGGTTAAGCGTCGACTTTGGCTCAGGTCATGTTCTCGTGGTTCGTGGTTCAAGCCCCCTGTAAGGCTCTGTGCTGACAGCTCAGAGCCTGGAGCCTGCTTCGGATTCTGTGTCTCCTTCTCTCTCTGCCCTTCCCTGCTCATGCTCTGTCTCACCCTCTCTCTCTCAAAAATAAACATTAAAAAAGAAGAAGAAGAGAGGTCTTATGCGTGCATTGAATGTGGCAGATCCTTTACCCAGCATGCCTATCCTGAGTCAGTGTCACATAACCCGTACGGGGACGAGGCCCTATGAACACACTGCGTGGGAAAAGGCATTTCGTTGAAGTACCTTCCTTCCTGTGCAAAATAGAATTCGTATATAGTCAGTGAATGTAGGAACTTTTTTGACAGATGTCTTTCTTCTCTCCCTTTCTCTGTTACCCTCAATACCTCGCCCTTCCTGTGTCCCTCTCTCCCACTTCTTCTCTCTCCTTTCTATCTTACTACATCAGAACTCATACTGGGGAGAAACCATATGAATTCAGTAAATGCAAGAACACTTGTGGTCACAGTTCACATCTTAATAAGGGTAGGAGAACTCTTTCCACCAACACGCATGGCTTATTCAGCACATAATATAGCATGCTGGAGAAAAACCAAACAGATGAAATGAACATGGGAAGGCCTTAACTTGCTCCGCACACCTTGTCAAACATCAACCGCTGATGCCGGAAAAGGCTGTACAAATGTTGTGAACAGGAGGAGACCTTTAAGCTCTAGGGGCCAACAGCAGGCCGCCGCGAGATGGGCCACTTTGGCAGGAAGAACGTTTTGAGTTAAAAAGCAATCAAAACCCAGCAGATTCAGGAAAAGCTATTTACCTTCCCCAACAACAGCCTAAGAATAATTTAGATAGAGGTCCTTCTCCGGGAAGAGAGCTGTCGCCATGGGTAAGTACACTATGGTATAAACTAGGTATGGTGGGACAGGGAGGAACCTAGCAAGACCTAGTTGACAAGCGTCCTCTCTGTGTCCCATTCGTTTACCAGCAAATGTTTGTTTACCAAACATGTACTCTTTTTCATTCTCCCTGAGAATTGCATTCCTGCCCTCTGAGTCCCAGACCTCTACTCCTTTCTCCTTAGTTGAGAATGACATGTGTCCCTCATTTTGCGTGGCTGTCTTTGGAATGTCATGTCTGTGTGGATTCCCTGTACGTACACTATTAAATTTGATTTTCTCCTGTCACATGTGTGTCATGTCAATTTGATTCCTAGTTCAGCTAGAAGGACCTTGAAGGGGACAGGAGATTCTTGCTCCCCAGCAAAGCGTAACTCATCTCCCACTATGACTTGACACATACAGGTTCAAAACATTATCTCATCAGTGTGGGAAATCTTTTGGTCTTGTGTCATCTATTAACATCAAGGAATAAATAAATACTAGTGAGAAGCCCTATCAGTCTGCCAAATATGGAAGGATCTTCACTCAGAGTTTATGTCTTTCACAGCAACAGAGAAACATCTCAGAAGCAGTTCTGTTCTTACACAGCATCAAAACTCTGTAACACACAACACATACTTCTGGTTTCCAATCCAACATGTAAAGAATTTGGAAGTTATCATTCCCATCCTCCCAACAAGTAAAGCTACAGAAACTGAAAATTAGCAATTCTTCTTCGATTCATCAGAGAATTGCAGTCATGGGGCAACAAATACCACCTGAAAACTGGAGAGACAGGCAGACACGGAGCGTCATAACTTACCAAGAGCAGAAACTGAGGCTGGAGCCAGTTACTGATGGGATTAAGTACAGGCTGATTGACTAATTCCTGAAGACTGAGCATGGTCTAACTTGAGAATTAAAAAACCGGGTGGTCCGACCTTTGTGGAGCCCTGCATTATGCATTATTATAAAGGTTACCTCTAGGAGCCCTTCTCACTGTGAAGATCTGAGAAAAATCCTTTCCCCGCTGGAAGCAGTGATTTTGGAATAGCCAGAGCTATTCCATTCTCCTTAACAAATGCCCTCAAAGAAAACTGTTTTACTAGAGTCTGGCTACATGGGGGAAGGGAAGTTCCCAATCCTAGCCCCCTTTTGCCTTCCTGTCTCTCTTAAAAAGGAGGAGGAGTACTGAGAAGTACTTGTGACAGTCCCAGCCCAGGTCACAAGCACACTAAAAGACTGATGCCTAACCATAGATTAGAGAACACTTCCCCACCCACCCTGACATCTTACCACCTGTCAGTGTGGTTCCTATATGACAACGGGGGATTACACATGAAAAAGCTGTAATGTTACTAGGTGAACAGGGGAGACTCCGGGCCCTGAGACCTCAACCCAGCCTGCCCCAAAGCCATCACCGAATGCTCTTGGTCTTGTCATGAGAAAGAATTCAAGGGCAGACAACGCAGTGGATGAGCAACGCAAGAGGGCGTTTATTCTAATGAAGGTACACTCTCAAGTTGTGAGAGTGGGTGAGCTCCAGGGAGAGTGAGCTGTGCCCTTGAGGTTTAGGTTTCTGTCTTTTATTGACAGTTGTGCATGGTGGTGGTGGAGTGGTGGATTTCTTGGAAGCAAGGTTTTGTGTCTTTTCTGTTTTTGGTCAAGGGTTTCTTGTCATGGCATCTGCCATCTTGGGCCCATCTGGTGTGATGGGGCTTCTCATGAATGCTGCCCGGACAGACCTCTGATCCTCCCCGCAGCTGGGCATGGCTTCCTCTTTGCTGGCCTCCAGACATCCTGTCAGAGCCTAACTAACTGCCTGCTTTCATAATAAGACTCAGGCTATATTTAAGAAACAGTCTCTAGGGAAACCCAAGGACAACAGAGGAGACAAAAACAAGGACACAGAGGAAATTAGCCTCTGACACCTATGGCTGAAGAAAATATTAAACACAGTCGAACTCCTAGCCACACAAACATAAAATCCCACACACTAAAGGCCTGTTTACTTCAGTTCCTTTTACCCAATATATTGTATCTGGATTTCAATAGAAAATTACAAGGTATACCACAAAGCACAAGACGAGGCTAAAGAGACTAAGCAAGTGTCGATGAGAAGCAGATTCCAATATGACAAAGATTTTGGGATTATCAGACCAGGAATTTAAAATATGATGAATATGTTAAGAGATTTAAAAGGGACAACATAAAGGGCACCTGGGTGGCTCAGTCAGTTAAGCATTCGACTCTTGATTTTGGTTCAGGTCATGTCTCACAGTTCATGAGTTCAAGCCTCGCATCGGTCTCCACAGTGACGCTGTGAGGCCTGCTTGGGATTCTGTCTCTCTCTCTGCCCCTCCCCTGCTCGCTTGCTCTCTCTCTCAAGATAAATATTTAAAAATTAAAAAAAAAAAATAAAAGGAACAGCATAAAAGAACAGATGGATAATGTAAGCAAAAACTCTAAGAATGAATCAAAAGGAAATGCTAGAATTCAAAAGCACTGTAAAGAAATGAAGAGTAGTTTTGATAGGCCCATCAGTAGACTGGACACAGCCAAGCAAAGAATCATCGAGCTTGAATATATGTTAGTAGAAACTTCCCAGACTGAAGAGCAAAGAGAAAAAAAGAATACAAAGAGCAGAACGGAATATTCGAGAACTGTCAGGCAGTTACCAAAAAAAGTGTATCATACTTAATGGGAATACCAGGAGGAGAAAGAGACAAAGGACCAGAAGAAATGTTTGGAGTAATGATGGCTGAGAAGTTTGCAGAATAAGTGACAGACAGAACATAACTGTGGGGAACAAACTGATATGAGAACAAAACAAGGTCAGTCATATTTATCATCTTGTGAAACTTAATTAAAATGTGTCTGGGACTTTTCCATTGTTCAGATAAAAGAGTGTTAGCTATTCAAAGACCAATTTGTGTGCATTTAACTTTCCTAGTCCACAGTCTTATGCACCAAGACCTCAGAAGTATTATAATCACCACCCCACACATTTATTCCTCGTAGTGAGCTCTTTGTGAGGAACTGAGGGCAACTTTTGCACAAATTATTTGATATACAGTAAAACCTTGGACTGCGAGTAACTTGTTCTGTGAATGTTCTGCAAGATGAGCAAACATTTCTAATAAATTTAAACAAGTGATGTCTTGGAATACCAGTCGTACGGAACACCAAATGTCACATGATCACAACTGAGCCAATAGTGTTCTCTCTCTCCCTCCCTCCCTCCCTCCCCGGGGTTGTGGGTGATCATCTCCCGTGCTCAGATGCTCAGTCTGAGGCCGAGGTGTTTGGCACAAATCAGTGATTTTTCAGCACATTGGAAGGTGCCCGTAACTGTCACTAGTGTATTTTTTGTTACTTCCAAGAACCTGTGGACAGTCTTTTGCTTTTCCAGAAAAGTGAGCTTAGGAATGCTTTGCTTCATTCTAGGTCAGGCTGCCTGCAGATGTAGACCCTTTCCTCTGCTGCCTTGTCACCAGTTACATTAAATACAGTATATGACAAGAGTTTATCAACACTGCACTGTAGTCAACATCCGTGCGAGTGTATACAATGGCCCCCATGCAGAGAAAGATTCCATTGAGCCAACAGGTGGCATTGATTCTGTCAGTGATAGTGAAAGTCTTCCTACACAAGAACCCTCCTCTCTCTTGCCTCCCTCACACCAGCCGTGAAAGTTTTCAAAGGGAAGTGCAGGTTAATTTGTTTATTTTTCTTTATATTTCTTGATTTTTTTTGTATTATATTACAATATTGTAGTCATTTTTATATGAATATTTCTGGGTTGTGGAGTGAGTCATCTGAGTTTCCATTATTTCTTTTGGGGAAATTCACTTGGATACACAAGTGCTTTGGATTACAAGCATGTTTCTGGAAGGAATTATGGTTGCAAACCCTGGTATTATTGTATTGTTAATCCCAGGAGTACTGATTTAGCAAAGCAATGACAAGGAAAGAGGTTTGGAAGACTTCGAAGTAAATACCACCATTCTGCTGTGTAAGTATTGATCAAAGGACACAAGTCAGGAGTGGCTGGATGGAGATGTGTAGGGCGAGGTATGTGGGAAGGGGCACAGAGCTTCCATGCCCTCTCCTGGTACTTTGATGTACGCACCAACCTGGAAGTTCCCGGAACCCCTTAGGTTGGGGTTTTAATGGAGTCATTACCTTGGCACCATTGGTTAAGTCCCTGGCCATTAGTGATTAACTCAACCTCTAGCCCCCCTCCCCCTACTTGGAAGATGGGAGTGGGACTGAAAGTTCCAACTCTCTGGCCACCAGGTTGGTTTCCCTGACAACCAGCACACCCATCCTTAGGGGCTTCCGGGCCCCTAAAGATCTTCACCTCATTAACATTAACTCAAGGTGGTTGAATGGGGCTTTTGTGAATAACAAAAGATGCTCCTTCATCTTTTTCATTCTGGAGCTTGTTTCTGGAGCTGGGGACAAAAATCAAATATAAAAGTAGTTGCTTCTGTTGTTTTTATTACTGAGCAAATTACAAGGGTTTTTAGGAGCTCTGGAACTGAGACAAAGACCAAGTACAAATTTCTTTTTATGATATCACAATCAGAAATACAAAAGTTTGGAAAAGAACAAAACTCAAGAAAGAATTGAAAAAAATAATAATTTCAGAAATGAAGACTAGACTACAAGGAACAGAAGGACAAATAAATACAAGAAATAATACATCGAGAGAAATAAGGTAGACAAATATTTAAAATCCGAACTAAATCAAGAGATGAGGAATTGATGGAGGCAATGATCATCAGTGGCTGACAGCATTGCCATTCCGTGCCTCTGATGGAGGTATGCAACACCACCTATGAAGTATCCTTGCCCCTTAAAATCAATATAGATGTATTTATTATTTTTTAATGTTTTTGTTTTATTTTTGAGAGAGACAGAGTGCGAGCAGGGGAGGGGCAGAGAGAGAGGGAAACAGAATCTGAAACAGGCTCCAGGCTCTGAGCTGTCAGCACAGAGCCTGAGGCAGGGCTCGAACTCTCAAACTATGAGATCATAATCTGAGCCAAAGCGGGATAGTTAACCAACTCTTGACTTTGGCTCAAGTCGTGATCTCATGGTTTGTGAGTTTGAGCCCCGCGTCAGGCTCTGTGCTGACAGCGAGGAGCCTGTTTGGGACTCTCTCTCTCCCTCGTTCTCTGCCCCTCCCCCACTCATGCTTTTTGTCTTTCTCAAAACAAATAAACATTTAAATATTAAATGTATTTATAAATTATATATAAATATAAAAAGCATAAAGATAAAGATATAAATAATATAGATATATCTGATCAAACCTCTTGGACCTATTGATTTATAGGAAACACAGGGACAAAAGAAATCTATTAAATGATACTGTGGAAATACAACCAGCAAAATCTAGTACAACGATAGGAAACACTGACAAACAACATAGCTAATCCAATTAAAAATTGCAAGAAAAAAATACATGGAAGAAGACTTCATGGATTAAAAAGTCGCAAGAGACAAATAAACTAAATCATAATATATGGGTATTATTTGGATGCCAATTCAGCTTGTTAAGGTGAGTTAGTTAGGTTCCAACAAGTGTTATGCCCAGAATTCGTGATCCCCAAATACCGCCAGGGAGCCGAGTCCGATGCAAAAGCAAAGAGCCTTTATTCGAGCTAGCTCAAGCTCAGTCCCCTACCTGCACCGACGCAGCGGTGAGATACCAGGGAAAGAGAGCGAGTTTCAGAAGGACAAAGGTTTTACTGGGGCCTAGGGGCAGTTGGTGAGGTAATGGCTATGGCCTCAGCCGACTGACTGGCTGGGGAAGGGTCCGAGTCCTGTTAGGCAGGTGAGGGGGGGGTTACTCAAGGGGAGGAGGCGTGGTCAAGGTGAAGGACACAGAACAAGATGGAGTCGGCCGGCGTAGGCCCGCCCTTTCACAAGGTGCGTGGAGGTCGGCCAAGAGAAGTCATGGTCACCTTTGGGAAACTCAGAGGCCTGTCTACACAGCATTCCAGAACAAGGCACAGGCCCATGATGACTAACAAAGTAGGCTGGAAACCCCCAATCAAATACAGGTAAGGTACAAAACCCTTCCAAGAAATCCTCACCTCAAATAATGGATATCACACACCCCCTTGTTAACAACTGTCAATAAAAAATGAAACCCAAACCCCAGGGCACCAGCTCGCTCTCTCTTGAGTTCACCTGCTCTCACATGTAAAGAGTGTCCTTTCACTTTAATAAGTTTTGCTGCTTGTATCACTGCACATCACGTCATGTGTCCTTGAATTCTTTCTCATGAGGAGACCAAGAACCTTCAGCGACATCTTTGGGATGGACTCAGGGCCTGGGGTCTCCCCAGTTCACCAAGCAACAAAACAAATACTTGTAAAATTTAAAAAATATATAAACAAGAAAATGTGAACTGGGATATTATGTAGCTCCAATGAGAGAACATATATAAAAATAATATAAATACTGTAAACAACAAACAAGGTATAAGACCATTTTAGATTGAAAGCAGCAAGTACCTTAGGTGAAGAAATTTGAGTTATGTGAGAGGCTATTATTTCCTAGTGCTGCCAGATTTATTAATTTTCTTATTTTATTTATTTTTTAATTTACACCCAAGTTAGTTAGCATATAGTGCAACAATGATTTCAGGGGTAGATTCCTTAATGCCCCTTACCCATTTAGCCCATCCCCCCTCCACAACCCCTCCAGTAACCCTCTGTTTGTTCTCCATATTTAGGAGTCTCTTACGTTTTGTCCCCCTCCCTGTTTTTATATTATTTTTGCTTCCCTTCCTTTGTGTTCATCTGTGTCTTAAAGCCCTCATATGAGTGAAGTCATATATTTATCTTTCTCTGACTAATTTTGCTTAGCATAATACCCTCTAGTTCCATCCACATAGTTACAAATGGCAAGATTTCATTCTTTTTTATTGCCGAGTAATACTCTATTGTATGTATGTATGTGTGTGTATGTATGTGTATATATATTTTATACACACGTACATACATAAAAGGGGTATATACATATATATGTACACACACACACATATACACAATACATCTTCTTTATCCATTCATCTGTCAGTGGAAATTTGGGCTCTTTCCCTACTTTGGCTATTGTTAATAGTGCTACCATAAACATTGGGGTGCCTGTGTCCCTTCGAAACAGCACACTTGTATCTCTTGGATAAATACCTAGTAGTGCGATTGCTGGGTCGTAGGGTAGCTCTATTTTTAATTTTTTGAGGAACCTCCATACTGTTTTCCAGAGTGGCTGCACCAGTTTGCACTCCCACCGGCAGTGCAAAAGGATTCCTCTTTCTGCGCATCCTCGCCAACATCTGTTGTTGCCTGAGTTGTTAATGTGAGCCATTCTGACAGGTGTGAGGTGCTATCTCATTGTGGTTTTGATTTGTAGTTCCCTGATGATGAGTGATGTGGAGCATTTTTTCATGTGTCAGTTGGCCATCTGGATGTCTTCTTTGGAGAAGTGTCTATCCATATCTTTTGCCCATTTCTTCACTGGGTTATTTTTGGGGTGTTGAGTTTGATAGATTTTGTATACTAACCCTTTATCTGATATGTCATTTGCAAATATCTTCTATTCCGTTGATTGCCTTTTAGTTTTGCTGATTGTTTCCTTT
This sequence comes from Panthera uncia, assembly GCF_023721935.1. Taxonomy (NCBI): domain Eukaryota; kingdom Metazoa; phylum Chordata; class Mammalia; order Carnivora; family Felidae; genus Panthera; species Panthera uncia. Next base: position 2,591,709 of record NW_026057581.1, on the reverse strand, counting down.
GCTGTTCAGAAGCTTTTAACTTTGATGAAGTCCCAATAGTTCATTTTTGCTTTTGTTTCCCTTGCCTCTGGAGACGTGTTGAGTAACAAGTTGCTGCAGCCAAGATCAAAGAGGTTTTGCCTGCTTTCTCCTGGAGGATTTTGATGGCTTCCTGTCTTACATTTAGGTCTTTCATCCATTTTGAGTTTATTTTAGTGTCTGGTGTAAGAAAGTGGTCCAGGTTCCTTTTTCTGCGTGTCGCTGTCCAGTTTTCCCAGCACCACTTGCTGAAGAGACTGTCTTTTTCCATTGGATATATTCTTTCCTGCTTTGTCAGAGATTAGTTGGCCATACATTTGTGGGTCCATTTCTGGATTCTCTATTCTGTTCCATTGAACTGAGTGTCTGTTTTTGTGCCAGTGTCATACTGTCTTGATGATTACAGCTTTGTAATACAGCTTGAAGTCCAGGATTGTGATGCCTCCGGCTTTGGTTTTCTTTTTCAAAATTGCTTTGGCTATTTGGGGTCTTTTCTGGATCCATACAAATTTTAGGATTGTTTGTTTTAGCTCTGTGAAGAATGCTGGTGTTATTTTGATGGGGATTGCATTGAATATGTAGATTGCTTTGGGTAGTATTGACATTTTAACAATATGTGTTCTTCCTATCCAGGAACAGGGAATATTTCTCCATTTTTTTGTGTCTTCTTCAGTTTCTTTCATAAGCTTTCTATAGTTTTCAGTATATAGGTTTTTTATCTCTTTGGTGAGATTTAACTCCTAGGTATTTTATGGTTTTTGGTGCAATTGTAAATGGGATTGATTCCTTGATTTCTTTCTGTTGCTTCACTGTTGGCATATAGGAATGCAAAAGATTTCTGTGCATTGATTTTATACCCTGCAACTTTGCTGAATTCATGGATCCGTTCTAGCAGTTTTTTGGTGGAATCTTTTGGGTTTTCATATAGAGTATCATGTCATCTGCAAAGAGTGAAAGTTTGACCTCCCCCTGGCCGATTTGGATGGTTTTTATTTCTTTGCGCTGTCTGATTGCTGAGGCTAAGACTTCCAATACCATGTTCTACAGTGGTGGTGAGAGTGGACATCCCTGTCTTGTTCCTGACCTTAGGGGGAAAGCTCTCAGTTTTTCCCCATTGAGGAGGATATTCGTGCTGGCTCTTTCATATATGGCTTTTATCATCTTGAGGCATGATCCTTCTATCCCTACTTTCTTGAGGGTTTTTATCAAGAGAGGATGCTGTATTTTGTCAAATGCTTTCTCTGCATCTGTTGAGAGGAGCATATGGTTCTTGTCCTTTCTCTTATTGATGTGATAAATCACATTTATTGTTTTGCAGATATCGAACCAGCCCTGCATCCCAGGTATAAATCCCACTTGGTTGTGGCAAATACTTTTTTGTTGTATTCTTGGATTCTGTTGACTAATATCTTGTTGAGGATTTTTGCATTCACATTCATCAGGGAAATTGGTCTATGGTTCTCCTTTTTAGTGTGGTCTCTTGTCTGGTTTTGGAATCAAGGTAATGCTGGCTTCATAGAAAGAGTTTGGAAGTTTTCCTTCCATTTCTATTTTTTGTAAAGCTTCAAGAGAATGGGTGTTAACTTTTCCTTAAATGTTTGGTAGAATTCCCCTGGAAAGCCATCTGGCCCTGGACTCCTGTTTTTTGGGAGATTTTTGATGACTAATTCGATTCCTTTACTGGTTATGGGTCTGTTCAAATTTTCTATTTCTTACTGTCTCAGTTTTGGTAGTGTATATGTTTCTAGGAATTTGTCCATTTCTTCCAGATTGCCCATTTTATTGGCGTATAATTTCTCATAATATTCTCTTATTATTGTTTGTATTTCTGCTGTGTTGGTTGTGATCTCTTCTCTTTCATTCTTGGTTTTATTTATTTGGGTTCCTTTATTCTTTTTGACCAAACTGGCTAGTGGTTTATCAATTTTGTTAATGCTTTCAAAGAGCCAGCTTCTGGTTTAATTGATCTGTTCTACTGGGTTTTTTTTGTTTTTTGTTTTTTGTTTTGATAGCATTAATTTCTGCTCTAATCTTGATTATTTCCTGTCTTCTGCTGTTTTTGGGTTTTATTTGCTGTTCTGTTTCCATCTCTTTAGGGTATAAGGTTAGGTTGTGTATCTGAGACCTTTCTTCCTTCTGCAGGAAGGCTTGCATTGCTATATAGTTCCCTTTTATGACTGCCTTTGCTGCATCCCAGAGGTCCTAGGCTGGGGTGTTATCATTTTCATTGGCTTCCTTTTACTTTTTAATTTCCTCTTTAACTTCTTGGTTAGCCCATTCATTCTTTGGTAGGATGTTCTTTAGTCTCACACGTATTTGTTACCTTTCCAAATTTTTTCTTGTGGTTGATTTTCGAGTTTCATAGTGTTGTGGTCTGAAAACATGCATGGTATGATCTCGATCTTTTTGTACTTTTTGAGGGCTGATTTGTTTCCCAGTATGTGGTCTATTCTGGAGAACATTCCATGTGCACTGGAGAAGAATGTATATTCCGCAGCTTTAGGATGAAATGTTCTGAATATATCTGTTAAGTCCATCTGGTCCAGTGTGTCATTCAAAGTCATTGTTTCCTTACTGATTTTCTGCTTAGGTGATCTGTCCAATTGTTGTAAGTGGGATGTTGAAGTCCCCTACTATTAGATATCATATTTGACTATGATATGCCTTGTTGATGGTTTTTGTTGAACCTAATGGGAGCCCTCTGTGCCTTCTGGATTTTGATGTCTGTGTCTTTCCCCAGGTAAGGAAAGTTTTCCACTATGGTTTGCTCACATAACCCTTCTACCCCTTTTTCTCTCCCTCTTCTGGGACCATGATTCTGATGTTGTTCCTTTTTAATGAGTCACTGATTCTTAAATCATGCTCTTTTGCCTTAGTATCAGTCTTTTTTTGTGCTTCATTAGTCTCTATAAATTTGTCCTCCATATCGCTGATTCTATGCCCTGCCTCATCCATTCTTGCCTCTGTGATTGCAGCTCAGTTATAGCATTTTTTTATTTTATCCTGACTAGCTTTTACTTCTTTTATCTTCACAGAAAGGGATTCTAATCTATTTTCGACTCTACCTAGTATTCTTATCGTGATTCTAAATTCTGGTTCACGTTTCTTGCTTGTATCTGTGTTGCTGTCATTTCTTCCTGCTCTTTCTTTTGGGGTGAATTCCTTTGTTTCATCATTTTGGAGGGAGAAAAGGAATTAACGAGGTAAAAAACGTTAAAGTTAAAAAATTAAAATTAAAAAATTGAGATTAAAAAAAATTAAAATTAAAAAATTAAAAACAACCTCCCCACCCCCGACACACACAAATCAAATAAATAGTGCTAGATCCTAGGTGTGTTTTGGTCTGGGTGTTGAAAGCGGCTTGATAGACTAGAGAAAACAGGAGAAAGGAAAAAAAAAAGAAATCGCTTGAAAATTTGAAAAAATGAGTACACTGAAATAGAATAAAATGAAATGATGGAAGTAAAATAGACTTTGAAAAAAATTTACACAGAAATAAAAAATATAGTAGAAAAAATAAAAATATTTTTAATAAAAATTGAAAATAAAAATAAATGTTTTCTTTATGAATTCAAGAAAAAAGAATGAAAAAGATAAAGAAAAAATTGAATAGATGGACCAGCGAACAGACTGAAATACGATTGACATTACTTTGTTTTCCCCTAGAAGTCAAACTATGAAGTGCTTTATAGTCCCTAAACTAAGCTGGCAGAGAGATCTGTGTTCCTGAAAAGCAAGGTTGGCCCAGTTGGGCGGCCTTAGTGTACCGGCTCCGTTCTCCACTAGATGGCGCTTCTAGCCTACTGGGGTGGATTGTTGTGGTGCTTGTAGGTGTGTATGCTCATGCACAATTGGGGCAAAAATGGCATCACCTAGCTACCCGGTCTCTAGTGTCAGAACTCTGTTCTTCCTGATCAGCAGTCACGCAGCAGAGATCCTTTCTCTCTGGCTTCCATCCACTCCCTGCTTTTACACTGTCCTGACCGAGCCCCAGGCAGCATCTCCCTCCTGAGTTTTATCTTTGATGCGGCTGTTTCCCGACCTCCTATTTCTGAGGGACTGCGGCTTGTACCTGCTCAGATCCTCTGTAGGAGGGTCTCACCGAGCAGTGGCCAGGTGCCAGCTGCACCCAGGAACGTTCGCGGGACCGTGCTTTTGCCGATGCCCGGAGATTGCCGCTGGGTGCCAGCCTGCCCCAGAAAAAGCACACACGACTGTGTAGCAGCAGCGTTTCAGCCTTTCAGGGATTATGGAAAATCACAGCACACATCTGGCGTCAGGCTTCACCCCCAAGGACCTTGTTCCAGCACCAGCGAATGTGGTTGTTCTCCCGGGTCCACTGGGGCCTTTGCCTGTGGGGAGGCCACAAAGCCTCTATCAGATGTCCTCCCAGCAGGGACACCACCTCTCCCTGTGTGGCCCAAAGACCCCCGGACTTCACTCTGCTCCTGGGATTCGCCCTTCCCACCAGAGCACCTCCACGTATCAAACTGCGGAGTTTCAGACTCTGCGCTCCCCCTTTATAGAGTCTCCATGGAATTTAAGCCCTCTCCTTTCTCATTTCTCCCTTTTTGGTTCCGGCTGTGGGGCTGTTTCCACTCTTCCACTTTCTCTCCAGCTGCTTTCATTGGGAGGTGCTTTTCCCACCCCCTGTCTCTGTCCTTTCTCCACAAGCAAAAACAGCTCCCTGCCCTCTGTGGCTTCTCTCTCCCCCAGTTAAACACTGCACGGCATACCTGCTGAGTTCTGTGGTTCCGGTTGTGCAGACTGTTGTGTTAATCCTCAAGTCAGTTTTCTAGGTGTGCAGGATGGTTAAATGTTGACCCAGCTGTATTTCGTGGACGTGAGACACACAAAAAAACTTCCCTGCTTCACAAAACTTCACAGTTTTGTATTGTTTTTTTTTCAAATTTTTATTTAAATTCTAGTTCATTAACATACAGTGTAGCATTGGTTTCAGGAGTAGAATTCAGTGATGTCATCACTTACATACAATACCCTGTGCTCATCACAACAGGTGCCCTCCTGATACCCATCACCCATCTAGCCCATTCCCCACCCACCTCCCTCCGTCAACCCTCAGTTGGTTCTCTATTGTTAAGAGTCACTTATGGTTTGTCTCCCTCTCTCTTTCCCCCATTTCCCATATGTTCATTGGTTTTTGTTCCCTAAATTCCACATATGAGTGAAGTCATATGGTATTTGCCTTTCCTTGACTGGCGTATTTCTCTCAGCGTAATCCTAGCTGAATCCATGTGATTGCAAAGATTTCATTCTTTTTGATGGCTGAGTAATATGCCACATCTTTATCCATTCATCAGTCGATGGACATTTGGGCTCTTTCCATACTTTGACTGTTGTCAGTAATGCCGCTATAAACATTGGGATGCATGTGCCCCTTCGAATCTTTATTTTTGTATTCTTTGGATAAATACCTAGTAGTGCAATTGCTGGATCATTGGGTAGTTTATTTGTAACTTTTTGAGGAACCTCCATACTCCATAGAGTGGCTGCACCAGTTTGCTTTTCCACCAACAGAAATCCGTTTTCAATCTGAATAAAGATCAACATTCTTGAATTAACAACATTTTTTTAATGTTTATTTTTGAGAGAGAGACAGGTGTAAGCAGGGGAGGGGGAGAGAGAGGGGGAGGCATGGAATCTGAAGGAGGCTCCAGGCTCTGTGCTGTGATGCAGGGCTCGAACTCATGAACTGTGAGGTCATGACCTGAGCTGAAGTCAGACGCTTAACCGACTGAGCTACCCAGGCGCCCCCAAAGATCAGCATTCTAAACATGGCCCCCACCGTCTGTAGAGACCCTTGTTAACCTCTCCAGCTTCTTCCTACCCTCTCAGGCCACCGTGCTCCTGAAGCTCTGGGCTTCTCCTGGGTTTTCAGAGGTGCTCACCTGTCTTAGCCCCTCTGCCTCAAAACCCTTCCTTGTTTTCTTTGCCTATTGTTTTAAAAGGTAGGTCTTGTTATTCAGGTACAGTGACACCAAGAGATCAGGTGGTTGCCTTTGAAAAGAGTTTGTTATTCACAGATACCTCCGGGAGCAGGCCCCAAGTGGCAGGCCTGGCCACAGCGGGGAGGCCCATGGTCGGTCTGGAGGCTGAAGAGGTGGGAGGAAAATGTGGGCAACAGCTTTGTTCGTGTTTCCTGCGGAACAGAACAGGCAGAGGAGGGAAGGCAGGTTTAGAATTGGCTAATTTGAATTATTTCCAGTGGGGGAGCGGAGGGGCCGTCCTGAGTTGTCTCGTACCTGCGGTGGCTGAGAGCGAGCCACGGGGTAGGTGGGAGGCCACAGTGGGCTCTAGGTTGCTCGGTTTATGTAGGAAAGATAAGCTGTGTGGGGAAAGGTGTCTGCGGTCACTAGGAAGTGGCTAATCCTGGGAGGGGACAGTCCCTCTCCAGGCTCTGAGGTTCCAAATGCCACAGCATGGAGAAAACAGCGGGTGGGGGGAGAATCCGGAAAATAAGAAAGTATGATCAGTACAACCTTCTATGTGCTCCTTATCGGTGAGCTTTCAGCTCAGCTGTCCCCTCCTCTGGGAGCCTCCAGTGACTTCCCAGACTACGTCATTTTGCTCCTTCACAATTTCTAGCTTACGTGATTATTTGATGAAAGCCTGTCCTCCTGACCGAATCAGACATGAGGGCAGGTAATTTGTCTCTCCCGTTCACCTTTGTGCCCACAGCTACAAAACAGTGCTTGGCGCACGGTAGTCGTTCCAGAAATACCTGTCAAATAGATAAACGAGGGTCTCCCGGCCTCAGTCACTGCCACACCAAAATGAATTTCCCTTTTATCCACAAATTAAATCCTAGAGGCCAGCAACTTAGAAACTATTTTTCCTAGGAAATCTTGGCAGTTAGGGTGCTAGGTCAAATCTTAAATGCTGGGCACCTGGGTGGCTCAGTTGGTTGAGTCCGACTTCGGCTCAGGTCATGATCTCACTGCTGGCGAGATTCTGTCTCTCTCTCTCTCTCTCTGCCCCTCATCCCCTCACGCTCTGTCTCTCTCAAAAAATAAACAGTAAAAAAAATTTTTTTTAATCTTAAAGCTTATGCAGTGAATAACATCCCTGATGTGTTTGACTCACCAACCATCATAACAATGTGGGAAAGGTGTTTTCTGAGTTGTGGACGTGAGAACCCAACACTTTCTTAGAGCAGTCAGCGTCTGTAGCTGCCATTCTAAGGTCAGCAGGGTTTTGGAATGAGGCTTCCTCTGGTGTGGAGGGAGATGACAACCGAGTAATTCAGTGTGCTACCAGTTTACTTTTCCATAGAGGTGTCTGCCAGTAATCCCATACTGTATACACCAAAGTAAATAATGAACTTAACATTCTCCTTAGATATTTTGAAACAGGCAGAGATCACCTTAGGACTCAGAAATTTCTCTCTAGCCCTTGCAGGGGTCAGTTTCTTTTCATAAATTGAGGACTGCCTGAATGCCCAACCCCTTACTTGACTCTGAGGTGTGTCCAGGATCACTGTGGCTTCATAGATACAAGCTAGAAGGCCGTGAACAGGGACAGCATGTGGTGGTGGTCAAAAGAATTCCAGGAGATGAGGCTTCCAGCCCCAGCAATGCTACTTACTCCCTGAACAAAAGTCAGCTACTTCGCATGAGTCTGTTCTTCATTTCCACTTATCCCACCAGACTGCTCTGATAAGAAATTTAAAACGTGGAGGCACTTAAAAAATACTCAGATCTTATTTAATAACTTGTAACAATAAGGAGATGGCTGACATTATTTATCTGTAAGCCGCTGTTCTAAAACTTCACGTGAATTTATTGAATCTATTGAACCCCAAGAAGGATGTCCATGGGGCATGTGGGTAGCTTAGTCAGTTAAGCACCGGACTCTTGATTTTGGGTCAGGTCATGATCTCACGTCTGTGACTTCAAGCCCTATGTCAGGCTCTGTGCTGACAGAGTGGAGCCTACTTGAGATTCTCTCCCTCTCTCTGCCCTCCCCTGCTTGTTCTCCATCTGTCTCAAAAATAAATAAAAAAACCCATCCCTGACATTACCCATATTTTAAACATGAGGAAACTGAAGTAGGGGCTAGTAATTTAATCAAGGTCACACAGCAAGTAAACTAGAGCCGGGGCTTGAACCTAGGTAGTCTGGGCCTGGGGAGCAAGCACTTCTCTTCTACCACGCCTCCCTGCAAGGAAATGCATCTTTGCAAAGTAAGATTTGGTAATTTTGTTGTTCCTTCCCCGGAACCATCAGAGGCAACGCAGCATTTTTTTTTTTTTTTTTACGAGTTTCCTAGACTATAATGGCACACGGCAGAGCCTAAAGGGAGAGAAGTGGTCTGCATGGCCTGATATGGGGGTGACGTCACAGAGGTCCCATGCATTCCGCTGGCACCTGGTGCTGAAGCAAGAGAGACGTTCGTTTTCCCCAGCCTTCTTCAGAGTTCTCTTCCGAGATGTCTGCTCTTCGCCTTTCACCCTTTGGAGACGGATTTCGCCTTCTCTTGAATCTCATCTTTCTGTTAGCCATATCTTCCTATCAGACTCTGAAACAAAAAACACCACCACTCACCACCTCTTTGATATTCCCAGAGGACTCTGTGGTTTTATCTACCTTAATCCTAAATTTCCCTGGGAAAGCAATGAGAACTGGCTCCGACCTCTGCTTTAGGATGTGTTCCTTCATGTGACCCTTCTTCCCCACAATCTCAGGCTGAAAAGTTGTAGGTCAGGTTTGTTCTTTCTGGTAAAGTTTCCCAGAGTAGCAGGCACGCGGTGGTCTCAGCCTCTTGGTCCTACCCTGTCGCTGCTGCTGCGCAGACGCACTGGGAGGCACGGGTCTGTTGTCAGACAAGGGCGGCAAAGCTGATCTCCCAGGAACTCCGGTATACCGGAGCTTGCTTTCGTGTGCAGCCAGGGGACACGCAGCCTTCACCAACGGTAACGACAGGTGAGAACGCGGGGAGCCTCGCGTCCCTTCTCCGAAGTGGAGGTGGCCTCCGCGCAAGGCCGAGCTGGGTCCCGGCGGCCGGAGCCCCTCCCGGCCTGGCCTGAACCCACAGCTGCGAACTACAGTTCCCAGAAGCCCCCGCATCGTCCCGGCTCCCAGACTCCATTTCCCGGAAGTCTTGGGCCCTGCGGGACGTCACTGGCTTCCCTCGGAGGAGTCTGCGGGTGTCGGGTGGGCGGCAGCTCGCCAGGTGCCGGGGAGGTGCTGCTGGGCCTCTCTGGGGAGGCACCCTGAATCTGTGGCTGCTGCTTCTCACAAGATAAGTCAGAGTGAAGCTTTCCCTTTCCCCCTTCTCTTTATTCGTTTAACATGTACTTTCTGTGCCTCCTATCTGTTCATCGCATTTCTGATTTGTGGACTGGGAGACTGAAGAGGAGTCCTTCACTTAATCCTGCCCAAGGGGGCCACGATCTTTCCCCCAGCACCGGCCCCGCCGCCCTTCCTCGACCCCCTCCACACTGGCCGAGAAGCGTTAAGGGATGAAAAGCAGAAAATAAACACTTGTCCCGTCACTCAGATATTAGTAATTGTTATTTCAGCCCCGCCCCCCATATCAATGTGTTTATATCTGCACATGCTAGGTATGGAGATGTGTATGTAAATATACGTCTCGACACATAACAGAAAAGTTTTGGTTTCTATGTAACAAAGTGTTTACATATTCATCTTGAACGTCCACCAGTGTTAATAGTTGACATTGGAATTTTTCATAGTACTGTCAAAGACCTGCCCTGTATCAGCATTTCTTTTCAGGGTTTCTAAGCACCAGTGTTTTTATTTGGAACCCCTAGCAAATGCTTCAGTCAGGGCTTCTCAAAACAACTTTATAAAATTATCTTATTAGTTGTGGTAATGGTATCATGGTTATGTTTCAAAGGAAGAAAAAGCCCTTTGTGGGTTAAGAGGTACAAGTCATAGAGTATCTGGGTCTTAAAAATACTCCGGGAGGGGCGCCTGGATGGCTCAGTTGGCTGAGCATAGACTTTGGCTCAGGTCAGGATCTCACAGTTGGTGAGCCCGGCTGTCAGCTCAGAGTCGGTTCTGGCCCCCTCTCTCTGCCCCTCCCCCACTTGCACTCTCCCAAAAATAAATACTCAAAAAAATACCCCAGGAATAAATAAAAGTGGGGAAGGAGGAGGTGATGGCTAAACAAGGTTGGCATCATGGAAGCTGAGTGAGGGATACGCTGGAGTTCACTGTACTGTTCCGTGTCTATTTGAAATTTTCTGTAATAATTTTTACGTGTACCAAGGATTCTTTTTGGGACAATGAGGTCCATTCTCCTGCCTCGTGTTTAAGTCACCCCGTGACCGCTGCGCAAACGAACAGTTGTCCCCTCCAGTCCTCTCTGTGATGCTCAGTGATTTCTTTTCCTGGGACCCATCTTCTCACAGGTTTTCCACGGTACTTGTGAGACCAAAGTAAGTCTCCGCTCTTCCCAGAACATGCCTTTCACCTTCACGTTCCCCCGTCTCCTCCTGGCCTCTCAGACACACGTGACTTTGGCGTCTGGCTTATAGCCTTCTGCTCCATTTCCCGGTCTCATTTCATTCCGAGTGACATCAGGGTGCCTCGCCGGGTAAATGCTCAGTAAATATTTGTTGAATCTCAGTGTCCACATGGATGGATCATCGGGCAAACCTTGGCCTTCTGTCTGGAGCCGGGGGTGTCGGCGGGCAGGAGTCCCCGGGCCTGTGGGCGTGGGCATCTGCCGCGTGTGCTTCTCCTCGCCCACCGGTGACTCCGAGCCTTCCCTTTTTAATTCTTGTTCCGAAAGTTCTCCTCCCCCTGTGCCTTCAGAAGGGGCCTGCCGGCTGCTCCCCGCCCACGGCCTGCTGTCCGCCACGCTTTCCACACCCACCGCTGGGCCCCGGCCGCCACGCGTCCCAGCTGTCGTTCTCTGTGTCTCCTCGTGACTCCGCTCTCCCGCTCGCCTCAGTTTTCGGTCGGTCTCTCCGGTGACTCATCTCGTTATCACTTTCAACAAGTCTAGTGGGGCTCTTCTATTTAAAAACATCTTCACCAACCCACATGCTACTTACTCCAGCCAGCAAGCCAGTTCTGTCCTAAGGTTGCCACATTTCTGTCCCCTTAGACTGCTGTTTCTTCAGTCGTACACTTACCATCACCCACTGGCTCCCTGGCCCCTAAAATCTGACCCATCCCCTTGAAATTCGACTCTCTGCTCACAGACGAGGAGAATAAAAACTACACGGAGGGACCTTTTTCATCGGTCAGACTGGCAGAGATCCCCGGGTCTGACGGCAGAGTCCTTGTCAAGGCGGTGGGGAAAGAGTCTCATGTTGCCGGTAGGCAGCGCGGCCGAGGGGAGTTGGGCCGCATCTGACAGTTGCACGCATCTGCACGTGTTTTAAATGACACACGTACGAGGTAATTCACCGAGTAGTTTGTAATAGCAAAAAATTGAAAAGGACCTAAATGTCCATGGGATTGGTCAGATAAATTCCGGCCGTCCATGTGGCGAAACGCTGCGGCTGGTGATGGTTCATTTGGTGTGTGAACTTGGCCAGGCTATGGTGCTGAGTCGTTCGGTCAAACGCTAGATGTTTCTGTGAAGGCATTTTGTAGATGTGATATTTAGTAAAGTTGGTAACCCTCCAGAATGTGGGTGGGCCTCACTCAATCAGTTGTAGGCCTTAGGACAAAACCTGACATTTCCCGGAGCAGAAGGAATTCTGCCTCACGACTGTAACACCGAAATCTTGCTTGAGTTTCCAGCCTGCAGGCTCGCTCTTGGGATTTTTGGACTCAAGACAGAAACATCAGCTCTTATCTGGATCCCAAACTGCTGGCCTGCCTTATGGATTTTCAACTTGTCAGCTCCCACAATTGCATGAGCCAGTTAAAAAAAAAAAAAAATCTCTATTTCTCTGTATCTAAATCTATATATCATCTATATCTATAGGTTCTGTTTCTCTGAAGAGGATGATGCAATACTATAAAAAAAAAAAGTGAAGATACTCTCTATGTGGAAAGATCTGCAGAATATATATTTGAATGAAAAAAAGCCAGGTGGATAACATTCTGTGTTAAAAAAGAATTGAAACAAGAATATGAATTTATATTTGCTTTTATCTGCACCAGAACTCTGGAAGGGTGCACAAATTAATTAAAGTAGTTACGTGACGGGTGCCTGGGCGGCTCGGTCAGCTGAGCATCCGACTTCAGCTCAAGTCATGATCTCAGTTTGTGAGTTCGAGCCCTGCATCGGGTTCTGGGCTGACAGCTTGGAGCCCGGAGCCTGCTTTGGATTCTGTGTCTCCCTCTCTCTCTCCCTCCCCCACTTGTGTTGTCTATCTGTCTCTCTCTCTCAAAAATAAATATTAAAAAAAATTCAAAGCGGTTACTTGAAAGGGACTTCTAGACAGGTGGAGGACAGAGGTGGGAGCGACACATTTTTAAATCTATTTTTTTATATTTCTGTGATTTCTGAGCCATGTGACTATTTTTACCTATCCCCAAACTTCAATTTTCTGTGGGTTTCACTAGCTCCTGATTGCTAGCTGTTCGCTTCCTGGTCCCACTCGTTCAGGAGGCGGCCTTCTCCAACACCCGCGATCTTGCCCGGCAGTGTCCTCATCCAGCCTCTCCGAGCTTTGACCCTCCTAGTGCTCTGACTCGCTTTATCTCTTTCTTTGACTCTTCTGTTCTTGACTGTGGACATTCCCAAAGTGTTGTCTCTGGCATCTTTCCTCTGGCCCCTTTTCTCTTTCTGTGCAGCTGAAACCATTCAGTCTGAGTTTCCGGTCTGTGTCTCCCCTCAAGAGCCTTGCTCATGGTCAAGACCTGCATTTCCAGCTATTTCCCCACGTGTTTCCAGACCAGGATTCTGTTGTGCCACAGAGTAATCTCTGAAAAGGAACTCGTCATCTTCAACCCAGGTTTTTACACTGGCTACTCTGTCAAGTGGTGTCCCCAGCCCTTAAGAGGGCATTTTGGCGGTCACGGTGACTGGGGAGCATTCCTTGGATTTAGTGGCAGGAGTCTGTGATGATAAGCACCCTCAAGTGCGCGGGGCCGTCTGGCACAGCGGGAACTGTCCCACCCAAATGCCAGGTGACGCCCTCCCCTTCCGTCACCGTCCGTCCTGCCATCTCGGTGCATACGGTGTCGGTGTCGGCTCCGACTCTCCCCTGCCCCTTCTTCCTGCACTTAGCTGATCGCCCAGCCCTGCTGCTTCCTGTCCTGCGGCTCTCACTGGCCTCATTCACCTGTGAGCTGGCCGCTGCAGCCTTGGCAAAGGCCGCCTCAACTGGCTCCGCCTCCAAGCCTCCGTTTCCCGCTCTTGTCGTTTGCCGGCCGAGTGCTCTCCCCGCACATGCGTGGTCACCGTCCTCTTCCGCGAGCGGTGCGCCCAAGAGCCAACGCCGCCTGTCCGGCCTTGTCTCGCGTCTGGCCACGTGCGGCAGGGTCACGGACGCTTTCTTGCCGGTCCCCACCGGGATGAGTCCCCTGGGTTCAGGGGTGGGCCTAGCCGTGCCTCAAGCACCTGGAAGCCCGTCTGAGGTGGAGGGTGTGACCAGGACGGTGTCCGGAACACAGGTCCCATCCCGTCGTGAGGTCACTCCCGCTGGTCCCCCTCTCCCTCCTCTCCACACCTGTTTACAGGGACAGATCCAGAGAGAGAAAGTTCTCTGACCTTTCCCTTGTCGCAGCAGACGATCTTCCCTGGGAACCCCTCTGCCGTCGCGGGAAGGAGATCTGACCACCACGAAAATGTAGCAATTGCAGCTTAGAGGGAAAAGTTAATGGGTCGGTGTTTGTTCAGCACTAGTTTGTCCTGCCAGATTTCTGAAGCCTTTAACGACGGGCGACGCCCCGCAGCCCGGACACACTAGGACACAGGAAGGAGCAGGGGGCAGGTGGGGGTGCGTGGTTCCGGCGCGGCCTGTTCCCTCCCAGCCCGTGGGCGGGAGCTCCGTTCTCCAGAATGTTCTTGTCGCGCAGCCAGAACTCCTGCAGGCGGGCCGTTGAGTCCTGCCGCGCAGGCGTGACGAGTGCTGGCTGAGAGCCGGCCGTGTTCTGCCGGGACGCGGGTAGTGCGGTCGCCCCAGGGGCAGGGGACCCCGCAGGTGCACCGGGGCAGGAGGAAAGGGTTTCACTCCAGAGAACGAGGCGCCCTGGGGAGAGCACCCAGGCCCCGGGGTCCGAAACAGCACGGGAGGGGCTGCTATGTGGGGTTGGGGCGGCGGGGGGTGGGGGGGCCGAGGTGGCCCCACACTGAGCCGCGGTCCCGCGGGGGTCGTGCGCTTTGCACACATTCCACCTGCCGTCACAGCCCGGTCATCCAAACCCGGAAGGCCCCGTCGCAGGCGGCCTCTGCGTGGAGGGCCGAGAACTTTCCGGGAGACCTTTCACGTGGCGGGAGGCGAGAGTGGATGTGCAGCGGCGTGCAGGACGGAGGACCGTGGCCGAGGACAGGGTGACGCTGAGTGCCGTTTCCGCCGTCCTGCCCGGCTGCCCGGCCGCAGGGACCGCAGGGGGATGAGACGGAGTAGGGTGTCGAAGTCTGCCAGGAAGGTGCTGGCCCCGCTCGCAGCACGGGTCACAGAGAATGGTGTGGGGACGGACTGCGGTTCCCAGGGTGGCGGCAGCCGGGAGGGGGTCCCTAGAGCAGGGAGCCACGTCTGTGACCCTCCGCCGAGTCCTGCCCACAGCAGCCACCGGGGCACCCAGCTGGGGGGGGGGGGGGTGGGGGCGAGCAGGCTTTGGTGGGGGGGTTGACAGCGACATCACTGTGGCCGTGTTTTGGGACACATGTTTGCTGCCGTCATGAGGGATAAGGAGCGACAGCCGTGGGGAGATCCGGGCCACGGAGCAGAGGCCACCGGACCCCTCTCCCCTCTGTCCTTGTGCAGTCTCCGCTCCTCACAGGCGTGCTTCCGGCAACTGAGTTTACACACTGGAACAGCCTACGTGTGATGAGATCGGGGGCTTTTGAGTTCTTTCACATTTTCCAGTGTCATTTTCCATTTTGCCGGTCTCTGGAAAGTTTTGTCATTATTCCGTCAATGTTGCAAATGAGGTGGTAGCTCTTACTTTGCTTTTCTGGCCATTCACAGCCAGTACTTTATTTCATACTGAAGACGGCACTCTAGTGAGTCTCCTAGATTGTACCCTGGCCACCAGCAGATTGCTAGCAGCATTGAGACCCTCTCCAGACCTTCAGAATCAGCTGCACGGTGTAAAGCTGGAGAAGTATCCCCCCACCCCGCATTGTCTCTCAGCAAAGAGATGACCCGTGTCTCTCACACGTAGAGTAGGAATCCTGTACCCAAGTTTTGGGGTCACCGAGTCCAGTCTTTTTTGTATAACAGGGTAGGAAATGAAACTACCTTATCTTTATTTCCCCAAATTGATTTTTTTCAACATGAACATTTTTTATGCTAGAAAAGTGAAAATTGCCCAGCTGAAATGTTACAAAAATCTTTAAAAAATATTAGAATTCACGTATCCAATGCTTTCACTTTTGTCATTACCTATTTCTTTTCCTACTTCACGCAATTATAACTTTATAGTGAAATACGTTTTTGGTAAAATGGATGAATTGATTTTTTTCAGCAAATCGGTTACACATTGGTTTCTGTCTGATGCACATATGGCACATTGATTTTGAATGAATCGGTCTGATTCCACTGAAGGGACGCTCTGTTGAAAGGTGGTGACAAGTGGCTGAGGTGCCTAACAATCGGTTTTAGGAAGCGTAACAGCATCCATTTAACAATCCTGTAGCTCTGTGATGTACAGAGAGGTTGGCAACCTGAAGTTCCATTGATGGTCAGGATGTTTAATCTCAGGTTTAAATAGTAATGCTACCTTCTATCCATTGCTTCATGATCATCATGTTCATTTAAACAGTACTGATCGTGGGGTGCCTGGGTGGCTCAGTCTGTTGAGTGTCCAACTTTGGCTCAGGTCGTGATCTCACCGCTTGTGGGTTTGAGCCCCACATTGGGCTCTGTGCTGGCAGCTCAGAGCCTGCAGCCTGCTTCGGATTCTGTGTCCCGCTCGCTCTGTCTGCCCCTCCCTCGCTCATGCTCTCTCTCAAGAATAAGTAAAACATAAAAAAAAAAAAAAAAAAAAAAGACAGTACTGATCATTTGTTTGTTAACTTTTAATTGAAGGTACATTGGCAGTCCTCTGGGACACTGATCCAGTGAAGAAGTTTGCCTTGATGATGATGATGACGTGATTTACATTTCCTTTTTTTTTTTTTTTTTTTAATTATTTAGAGAGAGAGAGAGAGTGCGAGCATGGGAGAGGCAGAAGGAGAGAGAGGGAGAGAAAAAATCCCAAGCAGGATCTATACAGAACCTGACACGGGGTTCGAGCTACAAAACCAGGAGATCATGACCTGACCCGAAATCAAGAGTCAGACGCATAAATGACTGAGCCCCCCAGAGCCCCTGTGGTTTATGTTTTCAAAAGCTTTTGACGAGGAGCTTCATCAAAAGTTGTTATTGTCTTTTTTTTTTTTTTTTTTTTAGAGATTTAGCTTGTGTTTTGGGGGGGGAACTTTTTTTTAAAGTTTATTTTGAGAGAGAGGGAAGGAGAGAGAGAATCCCAGGCAGGCTCCACACCGTCAGCACAGAACCCGATATGGGGCTCGAACTCACGAACCGTGAGATGATGACCTGAGCCAAAATCAGGAGGCAGACGTTTAACCCACCGAGCCTCCCCAGGCATCCCCTGACAAGGAAAATGCCAGAGCTGGAACTCTGGAGTGCATAAAGCTGTGACAGAGATGGCAAGAGGGGCGCCACTATGTACTCTTGCCACTGGAGGGGACCCGGTCAACTCAACACCCAGAGGGTAGCATTGCTTTTGGTGACTTACTCTTAGGCTTCGCAACGAGGTGGAAAAATACGGACTTGGAACCAAGCCAGTACAGAATTTGAATGCTCATTCCACCACTTTCTATATAATTGACAGAAAAGTTACTTTACTGTTTAAATTTGTTTTATCATCTGTAAAAGCAGGTGTAGCAACGCAGACCTTCTAGGCCTGTAGTTTTAAAAAATGGGATAATGCATGTTAAGCGGCCTGGCATGATGCTTTTTAATAAATGGTAATTATTATCGCCGCCGTCATTGTCCAGGGCCTGGTCCCAAGCGTCTGAGCCCAGGTGCGCCAGAACATACTCACATTGACCATCGCAAGTCAGATCGCTCATTTGAGACTCGTATAAAACAGGACGCTAACATATTAACAAAAGTGCAGCTGTGGTGAGGACCGGACTCTGTAATGAGCGCGAACATCGCGTTCTCTCCTGGCGGTCAGATCTGTAGAGGAAAGCATTGCTATCAGAAAACGAAGGTGTGGGAGAAATGTGAAATTTGTGCGGAGGGCATTGGTTGTGTGATTCAGAAGGTTGTGGGGCCTGCGGATCGCCCCACGTCGTCACTCTGCCTCTCCAAGTCCCCCCAGCTCCCAGCCCATTCCGTCATGGGCCCTGTGCCCCTGTTTTCTTCCGTTCCCCCTCCTCTTCTCTCCGCCTGGACGCTGTAATTGACCTGGGGGCTTGGGCCGTGGTTATTTTTCCTCCAAAACGTGAACATAGGGTCGTGAAGATGAGTACTGACCCCTCTCCTCCCCGGCTTCACTTTCAGCCAGTCACTCGGTTATGCATACTGAGTACCTACGGTCTGAGGTGCTGCGCCCAGGGGCTTGTGCACTGTGAGGCTCTGTGGTCACTAGTTAGTCTTGATTCAAAATGTTCCCAAATTGTCAGGGTGCCTGGGTGGCTCAGTCAGTTAAGCATTAGACTCTTGATTTCGGCTCCGGTCATGATCTCACCAACCGTGAGATCGAGCCCCACATCACGCTCTGCCCCGACAGCGCAGAACCTGCTTGGACTCTCTCTCCCTGCCCCTCCCCAGCTCGCTCGCTCGCTCGCTCTCAAAACAAACAATCATTAAAAAACAGGTTTCCAAATGATCCAATCTACTTTCTCATTTGCATTTGTCACAGTGAGAGACTTGACAAGAAAATGCGTCAGACTCTGAAAACAAGTCTTCGGATAATTCTGGCGCTTTTTCCTTCTCCTCCTTGCTCTCCTTCCCATGCAGCTCTCACGCACGCAGACTTACCGGCCCGGAGGTGGGGTAGGTGTCCTGCTTGCTCCTCGTCGCCTGTTACAGGCCGTCATTTCTGCCTCTTCCCTGGAATCCCCAGCTCCGCCAGGACACCTGCCATCGAAGCAAGGGAGTCGGCCACCCACAACCTCTCCTTGAGGTCCTCCGCCGACCCCAGGTCACTCCCTCATCCGCCAGAGGATACGGCACCTGCCTCGCTCTTCCCGGGACCGTTCTCCTTGGGGCTTTTAATGCACGTGCAGGCCACCCATCTAACGCCCGGCCCTCCTCTCCTCCCGCAGCCCGTTTTCCCTTCTTCCTCCGACATCTGCACCCACGGTCACACTCTGGACCTTGTGTCCTTACCAGTGAGTACACTCCTCGGAAACCCCATTTCGAGCAGCCGCGGCCTGACTGCCATCTCCTTCCTACCCTTTCAGCTTCCTCCCTCTAGTAGTGTCACTTTAATTTTTTCAACCCCAACAAAACCTCAGACAGTGAGACCTATGGATTTATCTTTGCTTCCCTCTCTCCATTCCCCGCTTAAATTCCACGAGCCATTATTATAAGCTGTCTCTCACGACCTCCCTTGTTTTCTTAACCTTCTGTTGGGTCAGATTCTCCTAGAAAACTCCCGGTTAAATCCGGTTTCTGGCTTATTCCATCCCTGCCCCCCTGCAGTGGAACAGAACAGCAGACCGTGGCTAAAGGAAACTCCGGGATGGTGACTGGTCTCATTTGACGTTCACGGCCAGATTCCTCAAAGGGACTGTCCGTTGCCCTCCAGCCCCGCCTTTCCTCAGTGAGGTCAGTCCCCCCTCTCCTGCCCTCCTTTCCTTAGGCCTCTCCTTACTTCACGCACTGCTCAGGCTCAGCCGAGGACCCAATTCGACGAAGCGGCGGGAGCGGTCGGGGGAGCGCTTCCACATGGTGCCTCCACCAGCCTGCCGGCAGCCACGGCCAAGGACCCCGTGTTCCCTCCTGCCTTGAGGTCAGCCCGCTCCCCCTCCCTTCAGGGCTTCGCCGCGTCGCGACTCCTCTCCAGATCATCACTGGTTCGGCCTCGGCAGCGTTCCAACGTCCCGGGAGATCTCATCCACTCGGTACCCTCTTCCGGCAACTACCCCGATTTTCTCTTCGCATCGTAGCAAGACTCAAGTGCCCAGACTTGGCTTTCTCCAACCGTTTCCTTCTAGTCTGCGAACCCCCGTCCAATCAGGTTTTAGTCTGCCAGAGCTGCTCTTAAGAGCAACGCTGATCTCGTTACTGCCGAACCTGACGTGCTCAGCCTTCATCTTAGATCAGCCTCGAGGGAGACCCAGTCGGCCGTCTTCGCCTTGAGACAGTTTGCGTGTGGCTTCCGTGTACTGCGCTCCTTCACTATCCCGCCTCACCTGCTGCCTACCTTCCGCATGGGTCTCACCTTTCTGATTCCTAAGGGCCCCGTCCTCGGAACTCTTCTCTCTGCTCTCCTCCTAAGCCAGCCCGTCCAGTCCCACGATCTTAAATATACACCGTAGGCCGTGGAGAGAGTGCACTTCTCTCCTTCGTGCTCCTGACTTGCCTCCCCGGCAGCCTACTGGAAGTCTACACCCGGATGTCTAAAGGATCCGAAGCAACACTTGGCCCCGATCGCTAAAATTAAACACACAAATGCAAATGCTGGCAAAGATGCAGAGCAACAGAAACTTACTGCGTGGCGGAGGGGAGATTGTTCCGCTTTGGCGAGTGGTTTGGCGGTGTCTACTGAAGTTGAACGCGTGCCCCCCCCCCCCCCATGACGCCATAATTTCACTCCTAGGTGTTCAAACAGATGGGTACACGTGCACAGAAGACACATACGAATGTCACTAGTGGCATTATTCGGAATTGCCTCGCGCTGGAAGCGGTCGGAACGATGCGTCTGTGGTAGGACGGAGAGACGGTGCTACGTGCACAGCTCCTTGCAGCTGTGAGCCTCACACGCACGGTCTGAGTTTAAAAAGCTAGTCACGGAAGCCTCCCGCTTTGCGAGTTTGTAGGAGCAAAGAGCAAAAACCGGTGAAACTTCTCTATGGTATTAGAACGCAGGACGGTGGCTACCTTTGGGGAAGAGCGAGGTTGTGACTGGAAGGGGGTTGAGAGGGGCTGCTGGTTGTACAGATGTGTTCTTTATACGCTCTTGTATTTTGTGTGTGTGTGTGGGGGGGGCGGTTTACCATGTTTAAACAAGTTCCAAAACTGAATTCTGATTTGTCACCCCTCGTGTGAACCCGCGCCCTCTCTGGCGACCTCCGGCTCAGAACACCGCAGCTTCTTTCTGCGGGTTACACGAGCCAAAGCCCTGAGAGCCGTTCTGGTTTCTTTCTCTCACGCTTCCACGTCCACACCATCAGCAAACCGGTCTGTTTTCAAAATACGGCCTCAACCGCTTCCTACCACTCACTGCTACGGTTTTGTCCAAGTTGCCATCAGCCCTTAGCTGGACTTCTTGGAGTAGTGTCCCGCTCGACTCTTCTGGTACTTTCGACCCCGCAGTCTCTTCCCTACATCACAGCAAGTGACCCTTTTATTTATTCATTTTTAATTTTTTTAATGTTTATTTATTTTGAGAGAGCATGAACAGGGGAGGGGCAGAGAGAGAGGGAGACACAGAATCCAGGCAGGTTCTAGGCTCTGAGCTGTCAGCACAGAGCCCGACACGGGGTCTGAACCCACGAACCGTGAGATCATGACCTGAGCTGAAGTCGGACTTTTAACCGGCTGAGCCACCCAGGTGCCACAGTGACCATTTTAAAACATAACCAAAATCACGTCCCTCCCCTGCTCAGTAGCCTCCAGTGACTTACCGTCTCATTCTGAATAAAATGCCAAATCGTCCCAAGGCCAGGCAGGCCCCGCATGAATGTTTTCCAGCCGTGAATGTTTTCCAGCCGTCTGACCTCTCCTACCACTCACCGAGCTCCAGCGGGTGTTCCTAGAACAGCCAAATGCTTCTGTCTCAGCCAAATGCTTCCAGGCCACACCCTCTGCCTGGAAAGTTCTCCTCCCAGGTATCTACTTAGTTCATTCCTTCAGTTCTGTTTGGAAACAGACCCTCTCCTGAGAAAGGTGTTTCCGGCCATCTGATTTGCATCGGCAGGGCAGCCCCTAGGTGGGGTTTCCCACAAGCCATCTGTGCTATTTTAGTGTTATTTAAAATACCATCGCTCAGCATTTTACACATTTAAAAATTTTTTTCATGTTTATTTATATTTGAGAGAGAGAGAACCAGCAGGGGAGGGGTAGAGAGAGAGGGAGACAGAATCCGAAGCAGGCTCCAGGCTGAGCTGTCAGCACAGAGCCCAATGCGGGGCTTGAACTCACAAGCCGTGAGATCATGACCTGAGCAGAAGTTGGACGCTCAATCGACCGAGTCACCCAGGCGCCCTGGCATTTTACACATTTATTTAGAATAAATGTGAGTTCTGTGAAAGCAGATTTGGTTTGGTCCACGTCTGAAGCCCCACTACTGTAAGGTAAGGCCAGGTAAATCTTAGGCACTGGCTGCGGATGAATTACTTTTAATGAAGACCCAAATGTTTAAGACCGACTAGGTGATGTGATATTTCCCCCTTTCCTGCTTCCCTCACCAAGGTATTGGACAAAACCCAGTGAGGTGGCCCTTTATAATCTGGCGACAGACTAGGAAATTGCCGATCTAGGACCTTGGGAAAAATGCTTGGTCTCTATATGGGGACTGGACAGTCACGGACACTGAAACACCCTTAGGAACTACATATGAAGGTCATAGAATTTTTTAGAAATAATAGAGAATTCCTTGCCTCCCAAAGTATTGTTTTCTGCGTTACTGCGGAGATCCTTGTCAATGGTCGTGGCTACACCTCTGATGTAAACTGAACCGCTCTATTTTTCTGGGCTGATCATAATTTCAAGGAAAAAGCTGTAACTTCTTTTAAAGTTTTTTAAAAAGCTGTAACTTCTAACTTCCAAGTCTCCCCTTTAGATTTTAGTTGTACCCCGCCATCTAGTCCAACACACTGGGATCCGGCACGTTACGTAAATCTGTAGCTACGTTATGGTAGGTGTCTGTGGCATATAAATAACAAAATTAGGGGAAAAAAGACATACCGCTTAAAGTAACTTCCTTTCTCGGTTCTTCAAATAGGAGTGAGGAGGGAAAAAAGGAGAGCCCGTGGCTAGGGGACACGTCAGGCGAAGGACACCGGGCACCACAGTGGGCGATGAGACGGACGCGTCTGAGCAGCGGCTGGTAGTCTGCCCGTCTGGGGACGGGAGGTGTTCCGGGACAACTAGGAGATACGGTTTTGTGGGCTACTCAAAAAGATACAGAAACCAAGGTCACGGTAACTTTCGGGGTCTCCCTGCTCATCCCCGGTCGGGGCCTGGCATACCGGGAGTGGTTAGCACACAGTCTGGAGAGCTGGCGGGCCGGCACAGGGGGAGGCATGGAAGAGGATGAAGTTAGGCAGTGACCGCATAGTCCCGGGGCTCCGCATCTGACCTGACAGCATCTCTGAAGGGATCAAGTTAAGGGAACAAAGTGGGATCTTTCAGGGTTCAGGACGCATTTCCACATAAATCCTGTTCATTTAGGAATCGGTGGTACAGGGACAGGAGGCCTCTCCTTGCAGACAGATGCGGGGTTTCCCATTTGGGGATCTCCTCTGAAATGAGGACCCTTCCCAGATGCAGAGGCTTCATTTCCTTGGAATCTGAGCGGCTCAGATTCCAGCCAGAGCTTACCCTGTGACCGGGGTCCAGTCCTCCTGGGCAGTCTTATCTCTCCCCAATGGGACGACCTAAGTCCTACGTGACAGAAGTCTCGAGAAATTGAGGAATACCAAGGTGACGTTCCTTTATAGATGTGTCAAGTTACGACAGAAAAAGGTCCTGAGATTTAAATGGCTACATTATTTCCTGAATTCTGTTTTTCACCGTCTGGCGTCTTCAGTCAAGGAGGGGCCCAAATCCCAGTGTAGGTCACTGGCATTTATATAAATAAGCCAAAAAGACTGCATGGATTTTTTTTTTCACTTGTGAAAATCTGCAGCGCCCCCTCCCCCAAACCTCACCTGCAGAAGAGTCTAGAACTCCTTTTCTGTGCTACCCTGTTGTCAGAGCTCTCCATTCTCAAGGCCAGGCTGGGAAGTTGTCAGGTGCCCCTTGAAAGAGCTACCTGATCACCAGACTCCACCCGGAGGAAACCTGAGGCTGATTTCTGGCTGGCGCGTCGCCCTGCCTGCCGGGGGCATCGTGGGCACGGTCGTCTGCTTCAGAAATCGGGGGGCCAAGGAAAAGCAAGTAAAATGACCTTTACACAGCTGTTTAATTTCTGCACTGTGGTGAGGAAATAAGTTGACTCTACATCCCAGAGTCTGTGCGAACCCAACTTACAAAATATTACAAAAACTATACTGTGTACAGCAGCCAATCTGTGAGGCTTGTGAGAGGAGCCGCAGGAAGAAGCTACAATTCAAGGAAGGGGAATGAAATCTGCCCCCTTGTTCTTTCCAGGGTGCGCGGCAGGAGTGTGCCTGGTCTAACCTCCCAGGCCAGTCTCTGAGCACAGCGCCTTGGCAACAGAATTTTACAAAGTTCTTGAAGTGATTCCACGATGCGATGAGGGTTAAATAACACTGGTTTCAGGTACAGAAGAGGATCTTTGTAAGTTGTGATGAGCTAGAACGTTAAAACCAGAAGAGAAAATAACAGGAAGGTTTAACGCTCACACTGACGTAAGCCACTATATGATAATGAGTTACTAATTTAAGAATGCTTTACAGTTCTTTTTATTAGGAACCAGTTAGTCAACTTAAATGCATTAGAACAAAAGCATAATAGATCCCCAGCCTAGTTACTGAAGCACAGACGCTTTCTATTGGCAAAACATGCATAAATATACACACTCTAGATGCGACACAGCAAAATGCTGACGTGCAGTGACCCCGTTCAAGAGTACACTGTGAACACACAAAAGTGGAATATAAAATTCCAAACAACCTTTGAAAGCATCCACTCCAAATCCCCTCATTCAATGAGCAAAGTGAAGCTTAAAACAGTCGAATTTTCCAGTGTCACAAAGTTGCTTGAAAACCACCGGATTACTTCAGCCCAATGTACTTTCCCTTCCATAGTGCGACCGTGGAAAGTTAACATCTTTTAGGCAGTTTCTCACTTCACTCTGCATCTTCAGCACTTAACCAAAGGACAGACCGGAGCAAATGCGTCCGCCACGTCTGTGATGTTCCCGCAAGGGTCATATGCCCGGGTGCAGCCTCTGGTGCTTGTTGAGAGCAGAGCGGTATCGGAAGGCTTTCCCGCAGTCGCTACATCCAAAAGGCTTCTCTCCCGAATGAATCCTCTGGTGCTGGATGAGGTACGTGCTCTGGCTGAAAGTCTTCCTGCACTCGTTACAGTTATAAGGTTTCTCCCCCGTGTGCGTGTTCTGGTGTTCGGTCAGGTGCGTGCTGCGGCTGAAGGCTTTGTCACACTCGTTGCACTTGTAGGGCTTCTCTCCCGTGTGAATTCGCTGGTGCTGAGTCAGGTGAGAGCTCTGGCTGAAAGCCTTTTCGCATTTATTACACTGGTAGGGTTTTTCTTCCGTGTGAGTCTTTTGATGTTGAGCAAGAGAGGAACAGTGCCGGAAGGCTTTGCCACACTCCGCGCACTCATAAGGCTTTGCTCCCGTGTGAATCCGCTTGTGTTGCGTGAGGTGTATGTTCTGGTTGAAGGCTCTCCCGCACTCGTTACACTTGTAAGGTCTTTCTCCGGTGTGTATCTTCCTGTGCTGAATCAGGGAGGAGCCGTAACTGAAGGTTTTCCCACATTCGTGACACTGATAGGGCTTCTCGCCGGTGTGAATTCTTTCGTGTTTAGCAAGAGACGAACTCCGAATAAAGGCTTTCCCACACTCCTTACATTCATAAGCTTTCTCCTGGGTGTGAGTCTTCTGATGTTGATTCAGGTTGGAGAGATAACTGAAAGCCTTTCCGCACTCATTGCATTCAAAGGGCTTTTCCCTGGTGTGAATTCTCCGATGCTGCGTCAGGGACGAGCAGTAACTGAAGGCCTTCCCGCATTCGTTGCACTTGTAAGGTTTCTCTCCGGTGTGAATTTTCAGATGTTGAGCGAGGGAGGACCAGTAACTGAAGGACTTTCCGCATTCGGCGCAGTCGTACGGCTTCTCCCCGGTGTGTGTTTTCTGATGTTGGGTGAGGTTGGAGTGCTGACTGAAGGCTTTCCCACATTCGTTGCATTCGTAGGGTTTTTCACCAGTATGGATCATATGGTGACGAATAAATGTCGAGGGCCCATTGAAGGCCTTCCCGCACTCGTTGCATTTATAGGTCTTCTCTCCAGTGTGAATTTTTTGATGCTGAGTAAGGTGCGTGCTCCTGGTGAAGGTTTTGTCACATTCATCACATTTGAAAGGTTTTTCCCCCGTGTGAATTTTCTGATGTTCCATAAAGTGGCCTCTCTGGCTGAAGGCTTTTCCACACTCATTGCAGGTGTACGGTTTCTCCCCAGTATGAATCCTCTGGTGCTGCACAAGATGGGTCCTCTGACTGAAGGCTTTCCCACATTCGTCACATTTATAGGGTTTTTCTCCAGTGTGGATTCTTTGATGTTGAGTAAGAGACGGACCCTCAATGAAGCCCTTCCCACACTGATCACATTTGTAGGGTTTATCTCCAGTGTGAATTCTTTGATGGTTGATAAGGTTTTCACTCCGGCTGAAGGCTTTTTCACATTCATTACATTTGTAAGGCTTCTCCCCGGTGTGCGTCCTCTGATGGCGAATGAGAGCAGAACAGTAACTGAACGCTTTCCCACATTCGTTGCACTTACAAGATTTCTCTTTTCTGACCGGGTTTGTATTCTGTTTGACGCTCGTCTTAGTAGCGGTCTCTTCTGCAGATGTTTCTTGTGTCACAAGGTTTGAGCTCACACTGATGCTTTTTTCAAAGTCCTTATTTACAGGGCCTCTCTCCCAAGTGGGTATTGTCTTTTCGGTTATTTTTATTTCTCTTGGCAGCGCCTGCTGGTGTGCCTGACGCTTCTCCAGACTGCCTTCGTACCCCCAACTTTCTGAAAAGTCAGAACCGCGAGGGTCTTCCCTTTTGTGGTTTTCCACCGCCGCCCCGTGACACGGCTGCTCTTCAGAAATGTCCGGCTCTGGGACTGCTCGGCTATCTTCTGGTCTGATGTCACGGTCTGCAAGAAAAAGAAAATGCCTATATTCTCTAATCAGAAGGGGGAAAAATAACTGCCCTTGTGGGAATGATCTAATGAAGCTAAAAATAAAGCTTTTGGGAAGTCCTGAGGACTTTCGAGCGCAGCCCTATTATTTGAGGAGAAGGTTGGAAAGAGCTAAGGATAGCCATAAATAAAATCTGAAAGCGGCGAGACCATGTCTAATTCCACATCACAGATAATCTCTAAGAGCCAGTAAGGAAACGCCACTTGAGGTCACAGTAGATTAAGGACAGACCACAGAGCTGGCCAAGAGGAGACACAGGCTAACGGAGGTGGTCTGAACTGGGATTCCTTGCCAGTGAACAGCAAAACAAAAATCGAGGAACCAAGATTCCCAGTAGGGACAGGCCGGGAAGACTTGGCTAAGACCACGGTGTTTAGCCTGGAACACGATCTAGTCCGTCTCTGCTAGAGACGCGAAGTTGTCAACAGAGGAAATACTTCAAGGCAGGCAGATGACAAGGTCAATTTTCGGCACTTTGAGAACGAGAAAAGGCAGTGACGGAGCAGACTGGGGTGGTGTTTGTGGGGGTGGTAGGTGCCCAAAGTAGAAGGACCCAGACGCTCAAGTAACAGGAAAGATCAGCTTCAGGGGAAGCCAGAGCTGCGGAAGCGACAGGAACGTTTCGGGGGAGGGGCTCAATAAAACAGAAGCAGAGTCAAATATGTAATGATCTACACACTAGGCAGTTTATCAGCAAACGAACAACAGAAGCGGCGCCAGACCGGGGCTTCTGCACAAGCAGGAGGCGGAGCGCTGCCCCAGACACAGGCGACAACTAAAACTAGGCCCGTCAACGCCGGTAGAGTCGGGAAAGATAAAAAGCCGCATTTAAAGCGTGTTTCTTTGGTCCCTTTGACAACAGGAGGCTGCGGCGGACCCCCGGGAACCCCGAATGCCCCGTGCTGCCGGCCTCGTCACGGTCCCCGCCAGCACGCGCCCAGAGCTCTCCTGTCCCCCCTCCGTCCCTGGCGAACGGCGCAGGCAGACTCCTGACGGCGGCGCGTCCCCGGCAGGGACGGGAAGGTCCACGCGACACGGGTCTTGGGGAATGGCCAAGCTTCCGCGTAAGAAACGAGTACGTTTCCTTAACAGAACGGCACTTGACAAGCCACGTGTACGGCACGTGCCCGTGAGGAACGGCTCCCGGAAGCGCTTCCCGGTGAGCAGGTGGAGACCGCGGCCTGTGAGGCCGTTCGGCGGCTCGTCTCCAGCCCCGGAGTCCCAGGGGAAGCCGGGAGGTGCTCTCCACGTTGTCACGTCCGCGCGGTAACCAACGGAATGACCAGAACGGCAGTGGCGGGGCAGAGAAGGAAGGTTTGGAGGACCGTGGGGCGTGAGCTCGGGAACTCCCGAGCCTGCACCGCTGGGTTTCCAAGGCGCAGGGCGCACCGAGCCATAGGATGAACACGCCCAAGGCCCTACTTGGGTAGACGAGGGAGGTGGGTGAGATTAGGTAAACGGGGCAGAGGCCCGGGAGAGGACAGAGGTTTAAGAATAGGGAATCGCAGTATGACAGCATCCAAGAGGAGCTAAACAAGATGAGGCTTCAGGGCGGAAAGCCCCCCCCCCCCCCCCGACTTAGCACAGTAGCAAGAAGCTGATTTCACAGGAAGGAAGGACCCAATTAGGCAAACAGGTACAGAGGGCTATAGACCACCACGGGATGATGTCACCCAGAGAGGAGCTAATTAGCAAAAGAAAGGTGCTTGTAGACCCTGAGGTGCAGGCTCTTTCTAGTCCCCGAGACCCAACCTTCTGCCAGGAGTTTGTTTTATACGGACCCAAACCCCCTCCCCCCCACGCCCATCGTGAGTTAACCTTCACGATTTCATGGATTTCACGGTCTCTTTGTGTGCACCCGTCCCCAGGCTTGTACGCCTCCTGATTCTAATAAAAACGAATCAAGACCGGGGCTCTTGTCTCCTCCCGACATTAGCCTCTCTCACATTTTTAATCCTGCATCCGGCTTTCTTGCTAGGCAAGAGAGAACTCCAGACCCAGGGTCTACGACAGAGAAAGTTCCAGAAGGCCAGACTGAACCACACCATTCCTACTGCAGAAAGGCATTTGCACTTTACTAGCGTGAAGCTGTGGGCACTGAGCGCAGGACCGCAACACCCCTGTGCGTGGAGAAGTACTCACACACGCGGACTGCCACACACCGGGGAGACCGTAGGGATCGCGGCTACGCATCAAGATTCTGCAGAGACCAGGTCACCAAGACAGCCCAGAGGAGACGGCAGAAAGAGGGCAAGGAAGACAATACAAGGACCAGGAGCCACTTCGGTGCAGGTATTGTTACCGCTTCCGATTACCTGTACATTCCTGTAAATCTGTAAACCGCTTTTACGGAGGGAAAAAGTGCCAGGTCCCCAGCTAAGAGGAAGTCTGCTCTGAGGGCTGAAGCGGGCGGGACCAACGGCCAGCTTACAAGATGGCCATCGTTTGGTCACGTCCCAGGAACAAAAGTAAACCAAAGAATGGAGCCAAATATTTTAAGGGACTGTCTTCTGCCTACGGACCGGGTCACTGGAACCACCACCTACATGAGCGGTCTAGTATTTTTACCTAAATAAGTCTTTTTGGTAATGACTAAAGCATTTTGTGAAAAGTCTAGGATTTTTCGATACATATTTAAATATTTTTAAATTGCTTTTTCATCTGCTCAAGTTGGGATTTTTAAAAACTTCGTTTTTAATTTGTAATAAAACTTGACCATTTTTTTCCCCAAAAGTTAATGTGTAAGCATGACTTAATAAAAGGTTGTTTTTTTTTTTTAAATCACTTTTCTAAATTGTGTTCCACGAAACCATCTTCTTTTAAAAAATTTATTTATTTTGGGGGCGCCTGGGTGGCTCAGTCGGTTAAGCATCCGACTTCGGCCCAGGACATGATCTCACAGTTCCTGAGTTCGAGGACCGCGTCAGGCTCTGTGCTGACAGCTCGGAGCCTGGAGCCTGCTTTGGATTCTGTGTCTCCCCCTGTCTCTCTCTGTCTGCCCCTCCCCAGCTCATGCTTGCACTCTGTCTCTGTCAAAAACTTAAAAAAAAAAAAAATTTTATTTGAGAGGGAGTGCACACAGGGGACGGGCAGAGAGGGAGAGAGAATCCCAAGCAAGCTTCACAATGTCAGCACAGAGGCCGATGTGGGGCTCGAACTCCCAGAACGTGAGATCATACCAAAAGTCAGACGCTCAATGGACCGAGCCACCCAGGGGGCCTCTAAGGGAAATATTTTAATTGTGCAGTTTGGAAAGGATTCACTGTTGGGAGGGTGAGGGTTTGAGGAAGAATGTGACATTCTATGCAACCCTGTTGGAAATTCATAATGCCCAACTACGTATTTGAAAATCTGAGTTCTTCTGGCAAGAAACCTGCTAAAATTTTAGATGATCCAACACTTCCCAAATCTGAACACAGAGTACTTTCTTTTCTCCATAAAAAAGAACCCCCACCCCAGCTCACTGACTCT
Source organism: Panthera uncia (assembly GCF_023721935.1). NCBI lineage: Eukaryota > Metazoa > Chordata > Mammalia > Carnivora > Felidae > Panthera > Panthera uncia. Next base: position 2,561,860 of record NW_026057581.1, on the reverse strand, counting down.
GGAGATCTATCCCTTACCTTGTATGACTAAGTCTGTATATGTTTTCAGGGTCAGATCTCTGAAGAGGTCTCTCTGTGCAGTTGGGAATTCACGGTTTACAAGAAAGTTATTTACAGTCTCAAGGACGGTCTGAGTCGTAGGATCGGAGGCGTAAGGAATAAAACGGAAGACTGCAGACACAGACTCGCTCGTGCAGAGTTTGGCTGGGAAGGCAAGGAGGCAGCCTGGATGGTGGCCGAAAGGATGAACAGTGTTGAGTAAAAGTATTCAGAAATTTAGGTTACTGTTTCCGTTTGAAAGGCCTAGTAATAGAGCCTGTAGATCTAAAAAAAGCGGGGGAAACAACCCTGTAGGGCTGTAAAGCGAGGTGATAGTTAAGAGATCAGAGTCCCAAAGGAGGTGGGGAAAGATGGAACCCACCGGAGTCCAGGTTAAGAGGTTGCCTTCAGAACAAGGCAGGAAGGATGCCTCCTGGGAGAGGAATATAAAACTAGAACAGATGTCGAAAGCCCCAGTGTTCTCACAAAGCCCAAGAGTCCGGACGGATTCTCGTTTCGCCACGGGAGCTGCTTTCAAGAAAAACAGATCGATCTAGATTTCAGCCATAAAAACCTCTTGCCAGGCTGAGGCCTAGAAGTGACGATGCTCTTCCCCCAGGTCCCCAGTACTTACCCCCGCCAGTAGCTCCCGGAACACCGGACTCCACCACCCATGGCTCCGTCCCTTGTTCTAACTGGGAAATCACGTCAGGCTTGGAGACTTGGAGTCCTGCTCACAGGGGGGAAAAAAAGGTGTCTGGCTGCAGTAAAAGCCCCGTGGGACAAATCCGACGGCTCTGAACAGCACATAAAGCCTCAGCGGTCCAAATGCCCAGACATGGTTTAATCTGGAAACTGACGTGGGTTCAGAAAAATTACTAGGTTGTACTTCTACCTGCTAGGAGAGTAGAAACCTTTTCAAAACTTAGCAATCTTTGCTTCCGTAACTTCATTAGAGGCAAAAACTTACCTCAGCAGAGAGCCCTCCTCCTCCACACCCACAGACACTTAACTCCGAGAGACCCTTACCTATAGAGACAAGGTGTGTATAATTCTCCAGCGTCACATCCCTGAACAAGTCTCTCTGTACAGGGTCCAGCTGTTTCCATTCCTCCTGGGTAAAATCCACTATCACATCCTTGAAGGTCACGGATTCCTGAAATAGCAAACATATTTCTCCTCAGCCATAACGCATTAACCCGGGGAAAGGGCCAAGTCGGCAACACTGACAGAAGCAAGGCGAGACAGTTGCGGGGCCATCTGGAAAAGGACTCTGATGGTTCCTCTTTGTGAAGTGACTATAAAAACGGTACCTCGTTCGTAGGCTCCCTGTGAGATCCATATAAGAAGTCAACGTGACACATTTAGGGTCTGGCATACAATTAGTGGTAAGTCGATGGAGGCCTTTGTTGTGGTCAGTCATCATCACCTCTGTGTTCTAAGGTCTACCAAGTATTAATAATACACCTACTAACAAAAATGAAATGTTTTACTACCTACAATGTTCAGTAACAATCAAAAATGTTTCTGAAAGAATCTGGGGAGGAGAATTCCCTATCACATCTCAAAGTATACCAAGATGTATACCAAGAGATTAAGATAAATTAAAACTGAGTGGCCGAGTAAGGAATAAAACTCAATGTAGCAAAACAGTCCAAAAACGGACCCATGGTTATAAGAACTGAATATATGGATTAAGCAACCATCAAATCAGTTTGAAAAAGCAGAATTAGTCACCAAACGGTATCATAACAGTGACTGTCCAGAGAAGAAAATGAAGGTGGGTTTCTTCATGGCACACAAATATTTCTGTTGAGTCGAAATTCAATTTTAAGAAAAAGCAAAAATAGAATAAGAGGGTTTATAATCTTGCAGTGTAGAAAGCAAACATCCTAAGACTGACCCATATCGCCACATAAATGTGTAAAACTTCTCAAATAAGCCATAAAAGGCAATATTCTGAGATCCCACCAATAGCAAAAGAAGCCCGATGAACCCACATCAATTAAAAAAAAAAAAAAAAAAAAAAGCCAACAACCCAAACAGGCAATTCACCCGACAGTGTTCAATAAGCCATGAGAAAATGCCCCACTCCACCGCCACTACGGTGGGAGGAGCTCAGGCCGGCTAGCGCCGCGGGCAGCGCGCATGTGCAGCGTGGCAGGGACACGCGGTCTGCCTCGGGGCAATCTGACGGGATCCATCAGAACTTTAAATGCACGTATCCGTGAGTCCAGCGTTATTGCTTGTAGGAATTTATTCTCCAGAAGCACCTCGGATGCAAAGACATACGCACCAGTCCCCTCGCAACACCGTGGAGGGAAAACAAGCAAACTTAAATGCCCATTAATAGGACAGTGCTTACAGACTTTGCGGTGTAACCGTGCTACGCACTTGACTCGGACTTTTAAGTGAAGTAGCTCGGTGTGCGCTAATTAGGAAATGACGTGTGATACGAAGATCAGTATACATGGCCTGATCCTGGTTCTGTTCTTATGAATAGGAAAGTTCTATGTAAATGACAGAAAAAAACCTACGAGACGACACAACCAAACAAGATCAGTGGCGCTGTGTGGTGGGACTCGGAGGCAGTACGGGGGACGTCCTACTTTTGTCTTGATTCTGCATTTGAAACCGGGTGAGTTAATTTGGTTTGAAATTGATAACTGTTGAGATTTCTGCCTCTAACCACAGCAGAGCGACCGGACGGGCTCTCCCGGTGCAAGCAAGCGCACGCCCCTAAACGAACACGCTGGCACTTGAACAGCAGGCAGACGGAGAGAGGGGAGCTGATCACCTGAGCCCCGCACCCCCTCGTTTCCGGCCCGGAGGCACTAGGGACCTACAGCAGGAGGCAGGGCCCATCCCCGCCGGGCGTCCCCCCGAGGCCACGCCGGAGGCTCCGGACTGCGCGCGGAGGAACGTGCACATTATGGCGTAAGCTCTGTCACACGGGCAGCTGCCGCGGTGACAGAGCCAGAGTGGAGGGGACGCGCACGCTCCACTCCCATACCGTTCCGGCACACTCCAGGAGCGAGGCCAGAGGAACTGCGGCAGGTCTGGGCTGTTCGGCCCTTGCTAAGCTGCAGGGACACGTGAACAAGCCCTGGAAGCGAATGCCTGGGAGTCCCCGACGGCGGTGTTACCGTGTGCCTACGCGCCACTTCCCAGACCTGTCCGCACGTGAAGACACGCGCACACGGCGCCCACTTTGGGGTCTGTGCCACAGCCGCTCAGAGCCGCTCAGGACTCCAGCAGGCTTCCCGTCTCCTCCCCTGTCCGTGCGTCCCAGCTGGAAAGGAAGTGCCTCTGCGTGACCGTCACAGAGGGAGGACTCGGAAGCATGTACCTGATGTCTCTGGATTCCGCTTGTGATCTTTTCCCTTCTCACGCTGTTTTGTGTCATTTGTTGTAATAATCTTTAGCCCTAAGTCTTGCCACCGAGTTGGGCGAGTCATTCTGGCAAATCACTGAATTCAAGGGTGGTCGTGGGCAGCCCGAAAAATGGACCCAGAGTAAGGCTAGGCTAGACCAGCCTTAAGAAAGCTTAGGGATCAAAAACAAACCGCAAGGGGCGCCTCGGGGGCTCAGTCGGTTAAGCGTCCGACATCAACTCAGGTTATGATCTCACAGTTTATGGGTTTGAGCCCCGGGTTGGGCTCTGTGCTGACAGCTCGGAGCCTGGAGCCTGCTTTGCATTCTGTGTCTCCCTCTCTCTGCCCTTCCCCTGCTCGTGCTGTCTATCTGAAAAATAAACAAACATCAAAAAACCCCACAAAACTTCAAGAAGATCAAGCTGTGGTCCAGATGAGAGTAACAAGACTGGATTGACACTCCTGCATGAAATAACCAAAAAATCCCAGGCAAAACATATGAAACAACAGTTTCCAAGACCACGAATCTCCTACAACAAAGGACAGCCATCCCTAAGAATCAGTAAAGCAGTGAGGTGGGACGTACAGCTGCTCCCACTTCCTGCCTCGAGAGCCCACGGGACAGAGGGCCGCAGGGGAGACAGCGAGCAGAGAAGCCAGAAGAACTGCAGAGGCTCCCGCTTGAGCTTCCAGCAAGTACCCAACCGCGCGTGGCTGCGAAGAGGCCACCGGAGGCAGGGAGAGAATCGCCCGGTACTGGCGTTCAAAACGGGCTGGAAACAGTCTCCATTCCCATCATCAAAGTGGAAAATTTCATAGTTCATTAGACATTGGGTAGAATACGAAGGAAGGTCGTGTCTCAAGAGTGGCAATAAGTGGCCTTAGACTATACACTGTCCTGGTTCACCTAACAGACCTTAAGGCAAGATTTGAAAGAAACACTGGTTCGGGCACCATAACTGCATCCCAGAATAAGGCTCAAGGATATTTGACGGGAACACAAAACTATGCAGAACCCAACAAAGTTAAATCAGAGATTTAAATCAGAGATTATGAGGTATACAGAGCAGCAGGAAAATACAGCCTATAATGAGGAAAATAACCAGTTAAAGCCAACTCAGAACTAACACACATGCTAGAATTAACAGATGAGAACATTAAAAATTATTCTGGCCGTATTCCGTATGTTCAAAAAGCTAATAGAGGCACGCGAGACATTTTTTAAATAGACCTAAGTGGAACGTCTAGAGCTAAAAATGAGAATGTCTGGAGACGAAGAACACACTGAATAGCGTTCATGGCAGATTAGGGATGAAGAAGAAAAGATTAATAAATTCAAAGACAATGAGATAAAAACTATCAAAAGTGAAACAGGAAAAAAAACATGTAAAAAGATATAGCTTCAGGGAGCTCTGGGCAACTTCAAGTGGCCCATTACGTGTGTAGCTGGAGTCCCTGAAAAAAGAAGAGGAGAGGAGCAGAAAAAACATTTGAAGAAATAAATTTGAAGAAATAAATTTTTTTCTAAACTTGATGAAAATTGTAAACCCACAGATCGAAGAAACTCCATGAACTCCAAGTATAAGAGACACAAATCTACATTGAGACACATCTTAATTAAACAGCTCAAACCCAGTGATGGAGAAAATCCTGAAAAACAGGGCACATGAATAAATATAAAGGAACAGAGAAATGACAGCAGCTTTTTCGATGCAAGCAGTGCACAGGGGAGAAAATGAAGCAACAACAGCATAGAACAGAATAGACAGTGTAGAGAGGAAAACGGTCAATGTAGAACTGAAAAACAAAGGCACAATAAAGACTTCTTCAGATATAAAAACTTGGAAGGAATTCCGTGGCTCCGAAGGTGCTCTGAGAAATCTTAAGACCTTCATGCAGAAGAAGAAATGATACCAGATGAAAATAAGGGCCTACACCAAGGATTCTCAACCTTGTTGTTACTGATATTTTGGACCAGATCATTCTTTTAAATAATCCGGGGGGGAAGGGGCATCACTGCATCAACCCACCGGACGCCAACAGCACTTCCCACTGAGTCAGGACAACCAAAATGTCTCCTGACATTTCCGAATGTCCCAGGGGTCAAAATCACCATAATTGTGAATCACTGATGTACATCATAAAGAATGAAAAACACTAGAAATAGTAGTTGGGTGGATAAATATATATAAATTTTTCTTACTATTTTTTCCAGCTCTTTAAAAGGTAATTGCTTAAACAAAAATAAGTATTGTGGGATTTATAACAGGTGTACAAGTAAAACGTGTCTGGGGGCGCACCTGGGTGGCTCAGTCGATTAAGTGTCTGACTCTTAGTTTTGGCTCAGGTCATAGTCTCATGGTTCGTGAGTTCGAGCCCCCAGTCAGGTTCTGCGCTGACAGCGCGGAGCCTGCTTAGGATTCTCTCTCCCTCTCTCTCTGCCCATCCCCAGCTCACGCTCTCTCGCTCTCAAAAATAAACATTAAAAAAATATTAAGAAAAAAACAAAATTTCTTGAAAAACAAATATATGGCAATAACTGCATTAAAAACTGGGAGGAGTGGACTGGAAGTGCACTACTGGAAGGTTCTTACATTATTCCTGAAGGGGAGCCTCGCCTGAAAGTAAATGGCAATAAATGTGTATACCTTAAGCAACAGATAAAATAACCAAGGGTTATGGCTAGTGAGCTAGTGAAGAAAACACACTGGAATCCTAAGCAATATTAAGTTTCCAGAAGAAGGTACGGATAGAGGAAAAAGGGAATGAAGGCAATACAAATAAGAAAAAAAAGCTAGATGACAGACTTACGCTAATCACTTCAACCATCACATTAAATGTAAATGTATCACATTAGATATAAAATCACATTAAATAAATAGTCTAAACACCCCAGCGAAAAGGCAGATTGCCTGACTGGACAGAAAAAGCAAAACCCAATGAACTACATGTTGTCTATAAGTAACTCACTTTGAATATAAAGACCCAAGTAAAGTAAAAGCAAAGGATGAAAAAAGATACACTATGCTGACACCAAGCAAATATCAAAGTAAGTTTCGAGACAAACAATATTACCAGGCATAAAAAATAAAAAGTTCATTTCTCAATGATAAATAAGGTCAGGTGATTAAGAGGACATAACAATCCTAAATGTTTACACACCTAGAAGCAGCTTCACAGTACATGAAGGAAAAGCCGATGGAATTGCAAGGAGAAATAGACAAATCTATATAATAACAGCCCCAAATTTCACTATCCCTATCACAACATTTGATAAAACAAGTAGAAAATCAGTAAGGATATAAAACACTTGAGGGGCGCCTGGGTGGCTCAGTCTGTTAAGCGTCTGACTTCGGCTCAGGTCATGATCTCGCCATCCATGAGTTCGAGCCCCAGGTCAGGCTCTGTGCTTTCAGTTCAGAGCCTGGAGCCTGCTTCGGATTCTGTGTCTCCCTCTCTCTCTGCCCCTTCCCTGCTCACACTGTGTCTTTCTCTCTCAAAAATAAAAAAATATATATATTAAAAAAAAACCCACTTGAACAACAATCAACTTGACCTAAATGACACGTGTGGTATATGGAATAGTGGCCCTCCCAAAGATGTCCACATCCTAATCCTTAAAGCCTATGAAATTATTATCTAATACAAGAGACACTGCAGAAGCGATCCCGGTGGGGAAATATCCCAGATTGCATGAGGGGCCCAAGGTAATCAAGAGTCCTTACAAGAGGGAGGCAAGGTCACAGGGCAGATGTGAAGAGGGAAACAAGTCAGAGTCGCAGAGAGGTCTGCAGATGGAGGAAGGGGACACAAGCCAAAGAATGCAGGCAGCCTCGAGAAGCTGGAGGAAGGGAACAGATTCTGCCCTAGAGCCTTCAGAGGATGCAGCCCAGCCTACTGACCCCTGCAACTAAGCCAGTAAGTGTGTGGGTTCAAGCGATTAAGCTTGTAAAAGGAAACAAATACATTCTTAGAATCCTCTACCCAACAACCTGAAAAAATACACATTCTTCTCAAGTGCTCACTGCTCATTTACCAAGATAGACTATAATGAGAACAAAAGTCTCAGATTCAAAAAGATTCAGTCACACAGAGAATGTTCTCTGGTTGGGTATCTTCACTGTCTTGACTGTGGTGACGGTTTCATGAGTGCACGTGTACGTCAAAACTTATCAAGTTATACACTTTAAATATACACAGTTTATTATCATATCATTCACCAATAAAAAATAAAGACCTACCAGAGTCTTTGAGTCTGAGCTCAAAGTAGGAAGAACTGGGGTCATTTCTTTGACGATTACATTGTGGGACAAGAAGTAGGGGAAAAAAATCTAAGAAAAAGGAGCCTGATTAAAGGGGGGCTTGAGGTTAATTATACCTGGTGGAATAATGGTTACCTTTTTTTCCTAAATTCTCAGTGACTGTTTTTTCTTAAAACATGGTCCTGTCCAATTCCTCCTCAGAAACCACTAATGGTTCCTGAATGGCCTACAGAATAAAGCCTTCAACACCTCGTCTAGACATCAGAGGCTTGTCCTGTTCCAACTTCTTCAACCATTTGTTTACCATCTGCCCAAAGAAACCAGCTCCCACAATCTTCATGAACCCTATGTGACACCTTTCTTACTTGTGAACCTTTGCTCAAAATCTTCTCCATACCGAGGGGCGCCTGGGTGGCTCAGTCGGTTAAGCGTCCAACTCCTGATTTCAGCTCAGGTAACCATCTCACGGTGCATGAGTTCCAGCCCCGCTGACAGCACAGAGCCTGCTTGGGATTCTCTCTCTCTGCCCCTCCTCCACTCACTGACTCTCTCTCAAAATAAATAAATAAACATTTAAAAAAATATATCCAAATGTCACCCATCCTTTTACAAGTAGCACAAATCCCTTATCCCCCGTGAAACTCTCCTGACCCCGCCAGACCACACACTTTTTGCATTCTCTATTTTCATGGTACTCATTTAACCTGTTTTATATTTACCTATTCTGGTTTTTAGTGGTCACTTGGCCTATTCAAGTTAAGGATCAAGTCAAGACTTGATCTTCTTTTGCTCTCTCACTGTTGGAGCATGACAAGATACGAAGCAAGAGGTTAAGTCGCAAACGTGTAAGTCAAGCTGGAGAGGCAGAGGTCCGAACAAGGTCACTGGGCAGGTGGGAGCCCAGAATGAATTCCCAACATTGGCTTTTAAATGAACATACCCCACAGCAAAAAATACACAATCCACTCGAAGGACTAAAATGGCATTTGGGATAATTCCGACTTACGTGAAAACTGGCCGGTGGGAGGAGAGTATGTCCCCCTGGGAGAAGGGTGGACTCCGAAGAGGTCGGATCTGGAGAAGAAAAAACCACAGTGAGTCGTGTCAACATTAGTTGGTCCCTGCAACCTTAAATCCAGATTATCTTTCTACGTGAGAATAGCAGGAACTATTACGCCATTTCTTTTACTTCTCAGAATCCAAAAAAAGAAACAAGATAAATGCTGACTAGTGCCGTGGCACCCTCATCGGTAGGCTCGGGAGGTAAAGCATTACTCTCGCAGTTCTGTCTCTAGACTTAACAGCATCCTTCAACTCAATCTATGTTCCCTGTTAAGTGAGGCAAAGTATTTCTGCTGCCTTCTCTGCTATATCCAACATCTGAATAAAAAATGATTATTTCCAGGGGTACGTGGGTGGCTCAGTCGGTTGAGCATCTGACTTTTGATTTCGGCTCAGGTCACGATCTCGTGGTTCATGAGTTCGAGCCCCGCATGGGGCTCCGCCCGGACAGCGCAGAGCCTGCTTGGGATTCTCTTCCTCCCTCTCTCGCTCAAAAATATATGAACATTTTTTTTTAATGAAAAAAAGATACGATTACTTCCCAGGCCCTTTGAAACTCTGCTATTAATGAAAATTAAATATCACAACGGCATATATTAGTCATACTACCTACCCGCTAGACTGTCTAAAAATTAAACAGACCTGGTCAGTACTAACTGCGGCAAGGACATAGAGAAACTGGAACTTTTGTGCAGTTGCCTGTAAACTTCTCAATCACACAGAAAAAGTGTTTGGCAGGTATATACTGACTTTAAGCACGTTCGTTGTGAATTCAGCAATTCCACTCGTGTGCCTACAATCATTGAAGTGAGGGCTTACAACCACCTAAACACTTGTACAGGACTGTTCGTAGCAGGTTTACCGATGATAGCCCCAAACCGGAAATAACCCAAACATCTTTCAACACGAATAAACCATGACATTTTCACACAACAGAATATTATTCAACAATATAAAAGAACGAGCTGTCGATACACCAAATAACATGGATGTAACTCATAATGCTGAGCAAAACAAAAAACATAAAAAAAGACACATACTATATAATTTCACTTAAATAAAAAAAAAAAAAACAGACCAAACTGGTCTATGGTAATAGAACAGTGATTACCTCTGGAGGGATAACAACTGGGCAGGAGCACAAGAGAAACTTCTGGGGCATCGGAAACATTCTATACCTTAATGTGGTGGGGATTACACTGGTATATGATACATAAAAATTAATCGAGCACTATCCTCTAGATTTGTGCACTTTATGTATATAATTGATATGTCAACAAGCAAAAACAAACATTGCTCTTGGGGAGGTCTATTCAGAGTAATGGTTACCAGGGAAGCCCGGTTCTCAGAAAACAGAGGAAGCAACAAAAGGAACTGTTTACTATTCTAGACTTAAATTTGATCAGTAAGGGAAAACTGATCTGTAATAGAAATTTTGAGGAAAAAAAATGAAGATGTGATTTTATAGTTTTTATTTAAACTTTTTTATGTTTACTTTTTGAGACGGGGGTGGGGAAGGGGGAGTAAGAGAGGGAGACACACAATCTGAAGCAGGCTCTGGGCTCTGAGCTGTCAGCACAGAGCCTGATCTGGGGCTTCAACCCACAAATCCGGAGATCCTCACCTGAGCTGAAGTTGGATGCTTAACTGACTGAGCCACCCAGGTGCCCCAAGAGTTTTTTTTTTTTTTAAGTTTTTTTCTTTAGTGTTGCTGATAACAATTCTTGTTTTTTTTAATTTACATCCAAATTAGTTAGCATATAATGCAACAATGATTTCTGGAGTAGATTCCTTAGTGCCCCCTTACCCATTTAGCCCCTCCCCTCTCCCCCCTCCCACAACCCCTCCCATAACCCTCAGTTTGTCCTCCATATTTAAGAGTCTCTTCTGTTTTGTCCCCCTCCCTGTTTTTATATTATTTTTGTTTCCCTTCCCTTACGTTCATCTGTTTTGTCTCTTAAAAGTCCTCATGTGAGTGAAGTCATCTGATTTTTGTCTTTCTCTAATTTTGCTTAGCAAAATACCCTCCAGTTCCATCCACGTAGTTGCAAATGGCAAGATTTCATTCTTTTTGATTGCCGAGTAATAATCCATTGTGTGCATATATCTATGTATACATGTACCACATCTTTATCCATGCATCCATCCATGGACAGAAGGAAATGACCATGTACAGCTATGTACCCAAAACTTTAGGAAAACAGAAATGAGAAACATGGGTAAGATGCTTTTGATTTCAAGTAACAGAAACCCACAGAACCAACACCAGTGACACCTGTAGAAAGCAAGTATGTGCCTGGCAACAGCAGATGCTCACGAAATGTTACAGGTATCAGGACTATAAGGGACGGAGGTTCATGAAAGTAATCCTCACTAAACAACTGAAAAATCCCAAAAAGAAAACAAAAGGCAAAGACTTACAATGAAATTACTCTGGCAATAATTCTGAGGAACTCAGAATTAAAAAGAACGTTTATAAAAGATATGATAGGCAGAGAACTGAGGAGAAGGATGTCATCAACGTGGCAGAGTAAGAGTTTTCTATCCTCTTCCCTCAAAGAACACGATTCAGACAATCACCCAGGGATGGTTCACAGTGTCTGTGTGGAAGTCCAGGAGCCCAGCAGAGAAGCTTCAGCACATCCAGGACCGGATGCTCCGAAGATCCAAGAGGCAGCTTCACTTTATCTGCATCACCCCCCATCCCCAAGGTGGTAAAGCTCAGGGCCGAGAGACCTTCAAGGCCCTTTATTTCTCCCACAGGGGAAAGTGAGACTGTGAGAGTATTCAGCTTCCCGCCAACGAGAACCACTTCCTTCCCACCCAGCCAGAGACCGTGTGACTGGGGGACAGAGAGCAGCTGAGAGAACAGGAGTCGGTGCTCTCAGAGGGAAATGAAGGACCACAGATCCTACAAGCCACTTCATGGGCCCTCAGGAAGCCAACCCACTGGGGACGCTCCAGCTGCAGATACCCCCGACTAGCCCATGGGCACCTCCAGTGCCCTACATACCTCCCCACAACACCCCTGGCCCTATGGCTGGCTCCCTATGGACACTCCTGATGGAGGGGAGAGCGAGACTCTGTAGACAACTAGTGAGCACATGCAGAGGGCCGACCTGACCCTGCAGGGCTGAGAGAAAGCACTAAGCCCTGAGCATTCAGCACCACCAAGGAGAGCAAATGGGAGTCTGTCAGCACTCAGCCTGGCTTTGCAGGACTGAGAGAAGGCACACAATTTTAAGAATTCCCAACCAAGAGGGAATAAGAAATGTGGGGCAGACATAGCCATAGAAGGTCAGAGAAAGCCTCAGAATCCCTGACAGAAGGTATTTTTTTTCCTGAAACCAGTAAGTAAAGACAGGAGATGCAAAGGTGGAACACCAGATTTCAAGAAACACGAAAAACCAAGAGAACAGGACACCACTGAAGGAACACAACTTTCCTTTAACTAACCCCAAACAAATGGAGATTTATGACTTACATGACAAAAAAAAATAATAATTCAAAATAATTGTTTTAAAGATGTTCAGTGAGCTAGAAGAAAACACAGAAAAATATTTAAATTAAATTAGGAAAACAATACATAAAATTAGAAGTTTAGCAGATAGACAGACATCATTAACAAAAGGCAAAGCAAAACAAAACAAATTTTAGAGCCAAAGAACATAATGAATGATATGAAAAATGCAATGGAAGACACCTATTGCACACTGGACCATGGAGAGGAAAGAACCTGTGAGGTAGAACACATGTCATTTGAAATTATCCATTCAGGGGCATCTGGGTGGCTCCATCAGTTAAGCGTCCGACTTTGGCTCAGGTCATGATCTCATGGGGAGTTACAGCCTCATGTCAGGCTCTGTGCTGATAAGAAACTGCTTCAGATTCTGTATCTCCCTCTCTCGGCCCCTCCTCCACTCACTCCCATCTCTCTCTCTCTCTCAAAAATAAGTAAACATCGAAATTATCCATTCAGAGGAAGATAAAGGAAAAAAAGAATACCTATGAAAAACAATCTACACATTAGTGGAGTCCCAGAAGAATAAAGGAAATAAGGAACAGAAAGCTTATCTAAAGAAATAATAACTAAGAATTTCCCAAATCTTGGGAGAGACTAACACCTCCAAGTTCATGAAGCTCACAGGTTTCCAGATAATTTCAGCTGAAAAACATCTTCTCTAAAACACGTAATGATAAAACTGTCTACAATCAAAGACAAAGAGAAAATTATAAAAGTAGGAACAGGGAAAAAAAAATTTTGTTCACATTTAAGGGAAGTCCTGGGAAGGCTACTGGCAGATTTCTCAGCAAAAAAAAGTGCAGCCAGCACAGAGTGGGATAATATATGCAATGTGCTAAAAGAAAAAAACTGCAAACCAAGAATACTTTACCCAGCAAAGCTATGCTTCAGAAATGAGGGAGAGATAAAGACTTTTCTATACAACACAAGTTGAAGGAGTTCATCACCTCTAGAGTTGTTTTACAAGAAATGCTGAAAGGCATCATTCAAGGTGAAGTAAAAGTATACTAATTAATAACATGAAACATGAAATTACAAAACACACTGGTAAATGGGGCACCTGGGTGGTTCAGTCGGTTAAGCATCCAACTTAGGCTCAGATCATGATTTCACGGTCTGTGAATTCAAGCCTCGAGTCAGGCTCTGTGTCGATACCTCAGGGCCTGGAGCTTGCTTCAGATTCTGTGTCTCCCTCTCTCTCTGTTCCTCCCCCACTCACACTCCGTCTCTCTCTCTAATATAAATAAGGAAAAATTAAAAACAAAAAAACCCAACACACTGGTAAAGATAAGTATATAGTCAAATTCAGAACACTAATACTGTAACATGGTTGTGTGTTCAACATTTAATTCTTATATAAAGGTTAAAGGACAAAAACGTTAACTACAATAATTTATTAATAGACACAGAATATAAAAAGATGTAAACTGTGATGTCAAAGACAGATAATAGGAAGGGCAGTAGTAAGATAGAGTTTTTGTATGGAATCGCAGTTTAGTTGGTTATCAGCTTGAAACAGACTGTTTTATCTCTAAGATGTTTTCTGTAGGCCCCAGGATAACCACAAAGCAAAACTTACAGTAAATACACAAAAGTTAAAGAAATCAAAGCATACCACTACGGAAAATGATCAGTTCACAAAGGAAGACAGCAAAAGAGGAAGAAAGGAGCCAGGGAAGTACAAAACAGCCGGAAAAAGAAACAAAAAAACCTAATAAGGCAATAGTAGGTCTTCACTTAAATGGACTAAATTCTCCAGTCAAGAGGAACACAGTGGCTGAATGGATAAAGGAAAATAAGACCCAACTGATATACTGCCTTATAAAAGACTCACTTCAATTTTAAAGGCACACTAGGCTCAAAGTAAAGGGATGGAAAAAGATACTCCATCCAAAAGGAAAGCAAAAGAGAGCAGAGGTAGCTATACATATACCAAGCCCAGTCTTGGTGGGCATCCGAACCGGTCCTTTCACTTTGAGATTCTTCTCCTTAGCGCCTCTGATCAAGTCGGGACACACCTTCTCCAAAGATTTTACGTTGCGGCTGGTTAGAGTGATTCAGACAAAATAGACTTAAAGTCACAAATCGTGAAAAGAGACACAAAGAGCCATTATATAATGATAAAGGGGTCAATTCATGGAGAGGATATAATAATTACAAATACATACTAACATCAAAACTCCTAAACTTATTAAGCAAATACTAACAGGTTTCAGGGGGGAAATAGACAACAATGCATAATAGTAGAAGACTTCAGTACCCCACTTTCGGCAACGAGTAGCGCACCCAGACAGAAAATTAACAAAGAAACACTGGACTTGAACCTACTTTAGACCAAATGGACCTAAAAGACATATATACAACATTCTATCCAACACCACCAAATACACATTCTTCTTGAGGACACAAGGGGCATTCTCCAGGATAGATCATATGAAAAATCACAAATCAAGTCTTGGTAAATTTAAGAAGACTAAAATCATACCCACTATCTACTCAAACAATAATATGAAAACTGGAGGTCATTCAAAAATACGTGGACACAGGGGTGCCTGGGTGGCTCAGTCAGTTAAGCATCTGACTCTTGGTTTCAACTCAGGTCATGATCTCATGGTTTTGTGAGTTCGAGCCCCACATTGGGCTCTGCGCTGATGGTGTGCAGCCTGCTTTAAATTCTGTTTCCCCGTCTCTCTGTCCTTCCCCTATGTGCGTGCATGCACGTTCTCTCTCTCTCTGAAAATAAATTATTAATAAACAAACTTAAAAATATATATATGTGAACACAGGGCTGCCTGGGTGGCTCAGTCAGTTACGTGTCTGACTTCGGCTCAGGTCATGATCTCCCGGTTCATGGGTTCGAGCCCAGCGTTAGGCTGTGCTGACCGCTTGCTCAGAGGCTGGAGCCTGCTTCAGATTCTGTGTCTCCTTCTCTCTCTGTGCCCCTCCCCCACTCATGCTCTTGTCTCTCAAAAATAAATGTAAAAATAGACAAATAAATAAATAAAATATGTGGACACAAAACAACATATTCCTGAGCAACCAAAAGAGTAAAAGAAGAAATCAAAAGGGAAGTCAAAAGATATCTCGAAACAAATAAAAATGGAAACAAAATATCAAAACTTATCAGATATAGCAAAATTAGTTCTAAGAGAGAATTAACGCTAAATGTCTACATTAAGAAAAAAGAAAGTTCTCAAATAAACAACCTAGCTCTGCACTCAAGGAACTAGAAAAAGAACAAACTGAGTCCCAAGTTAGCAGAAGAAAGGAAATAACAAAGATCAGAGCAGAAGTAAATGAAATAAACACCAGAAAAATAATAGAAAAGATCAATGAAACTAAGAGTTGGTTTTTTGGAAAGGCACACAAAATTGAAAAACCTTTAGCTAACCTAAGAAAAAAAGAGAAAAAGCTTAAATGAAAGGAAGCATTACCACAGAAATTGATACCACAGAAATCTGATCCACAGAAAGGATCACAAGAAACTACTGTGCCATCAAAATGGATAACCTATATCAGGGCATCCGGCTGGCTCAGTTGGTTGAGCATCTGACTCGAATTCAGCTCAGGTCATGATCTCAGTTTGTGAGACTGAGCTCCATGTTGGGCTCTGAGTTGCCAGTACAGATCCTGCTTGGGATTCTCTCTCTCCCTCTCTGCCCCATCCCTGCACACACTCAACTCTTTCTCTAAATAAATAAATTTTTAAAAATGGATAACCTATAAAAGATAAGTTCTTGGAAACATACAACCCAATAAAACTGAATCATGAAGAAACAGAATATCTGAACAGACCAATAAGGAGTAAGGAGATTGAATCAGTAATCAACCTTCCCCCCAAACAGACAAGCCCACTGTTTCACTGGTGAACTCTACCTAATATTTCCAACAATTTTTAACACCAATACTTTTCAAACTCAGCACCATATATAACAAACCTACTCATCATACTCACTGGTAAACATTCAAAGACTTCCCTTTATGATAAGGGACAAGAGGAGGGGCCCACTCTCACCTTTTCTATTTAACATAATACTAGAAGTCCTAACCAGAGTAATTAGACAACAAAAAGAAATAAAAGGTATCCACATTAGAAAGGAAGAAGTAAAATTATGTTTGCAGATGACATGATATTATATAGAGAAAAGCCTAAAACTACCAAAACCACTGTTAGGCATTAGTGGTATAGTGGTGAGCATAGCTGCCTTCCAAAAACACTGTTAGAACTAATCAACAAATTCAGCAAAGTTGTAGGATACAAAATCAACATACAAAAATCACTGGTGTTTCTAAACACTAAAAATGAAGTATCTAAAAAAAAAAAAGAAAAGAAAACAATCCCATTTAGAATAGCATCAAAAACAATAAAATAAAATACTTAGGAATAAATTTAACCAAGTAGGTGAAAGATCTCTACTCTGAAAACTACAAAACACTGATGAAAAAAAAATCACAGAAGACACAAATAAATAGAAAGGTATCCCATGTTCATGGATCAGAAGAATTTCTATTGTTAAAATGTCCATAATACCCAAAGCTGTCTACAGATTCAATGTAATCCCTATCAAAATTCCAATGGCATTTTTCAGAATAATAGGAAGAAGAATCCTAAAATCCATGTGGTACTACAAAAGACCCCCAAAAGACAAAGCAATCCTGAGAAAGAAGAACAAAATAGGATGCACCACACTTTCTGATGTCAAACTATATTACAAACCCATAGCAATGAAAACAATATGGTGCTAGCATAAAAAGAGACACAAACTAATGGAACAGAATTGAGAGCCCAGAAGTAAACCTTCTTATGTTTAGCCAATTCATATTTGACAAGGGACCCAAGAATACCCAATGGGGAAAGAATGGTGGAAGAATAGTCTCTTCAAAAAATGGTGGTAAGATGGGGTGCCTGGGTGGCTCAGTCGGTTAAGCATCCGACTTCCGCTCAGGTCATGATCTCACGGTCCGTGAGTTCGAGCCGCGCATCAGGCTCTGTGCTGACAGCTCAGAGCCTGGAGCCTGTTTCAGATTCTGTGTCTCCCTCTCTCTCTGCCCCTCCCCTGCTCATGCTCTGTCTATCTCTTTCTCAAAAATAAACGTAAAAAAAAAAAAAAAAAAAAAAAAAAAAGCCTTTCAAAAAAAAATGGTGGTAAGAAAATTAGATATAATCACATGTAGAAGAATGAAAATGAACCCTGTCATATACCAATCATGAAAATTAACCTGAAATAGATTACAGATTTAAACAAAACCTAAAACCTAAAAGTTCTAGAAGAAAACTTAGGAGGAAAGCTCCTTGACACTAGTCTTGGCAATGATCTTTTCAACATGACATCAAAAGTACAAGCAACATAAGCAAACATGAACTATAGCAAACTAAAAAATTTCTGCAAAGAAAAGCAAAGGAAACCATCAATAAAATGAAAAGGCAACCTATGGAATGAGAGAAAATATCTGCACACCATGTCTTTGATAGGGGTTAATATCCAAAATATATGTAAGGAACTCATACAACTCAACAGCATAAAAACAAGTAATCCAATTTAAAAATAGGCAGAGGACCTGAATAAACATTTTTCCAAAGAAGATAACACAAATGTACCAAAGAGGTACATTAAAAGATGCTCAACATCATTAAGTATCAGGGAAATGCAAATCCAAACCAAGTGAGATATCACCTCACACCTGTTAGAATATTATCAAAAAGACAAAAGATAGTAAGTGTTGCTGGATGTGTAGAAAATGAACTTTTGTGTACTATTAATGGGAATGTAAATTGGTATAGCCACTATGGAAATACATATATCACATTTTCTTTATCCATTCATGTGTTGATAGACACTTAGGTTGTTTCCATGTCCTGGCTATTGTGATTAACACTATAATAAATACGGGGGTGCAGATACTTCTCCAAGATAGTGATTTCATTTCCAGAAGTGGGACTGCTGGATCATTTGGAAGTTCTATTTTTAATTTCTTGAGGAACTGTATTGTTTTCACAGTGATTATATCCATTTACATTTCTATCAACAGTGGTGATCTGTGTATATACACACACAATGGAATACTATTCCGCCATAAAAAAGAAGGAAATCCTGCCATTTGCAACAACATGGATGGACCTTGAGGACATTAGCTAAGTGAAATAAGACAAAGAAAGACAAGTACTGCATGATCTCACTTATATATGGAATCTAAAAAAGCTGAACACATGAAGACAGTAGAATGGTGGTTTCCAGGGGCTGAGAGGCGGAGGAAATAGGGAGATGCTGCTCAAAGGGTACAAACTTCCAGTTGTAAGTTCTGGGGATCTATGTACTGCATGGTGACTACTGTTAACAATACTGTATTATACACTTGAAAGTTGCTGAGAGAGTAAATCTTAAAGGTTCTCACTGCACATGCATATACACATACACACACAGAAGGCAAATACGTGGAGTGAAAGATGTGATAACTAACCCTACTGAGGTAATCACTTCCCAATATATATCAAATCATCACTATGGACAACTTAAACTTACACAATGTTATGAGTCAAGTATATCTAAATATAGCTAGAAAAAACTTTTTCTCAGAAACATTTTGTAGTTTTAAGTGTACAGAGCTTACACATATTAGATGTATTCCTGTTTCATATGTTTTAATGTTTTGTTTTTTTTAATGCTCATTTATTTATTTTGAGGAGAGAGAACATGAGCGGGGGAGGGGCAGAGAGCGAGGGAGAGAGAATCCCAGGCAGGCTCCATGCTGTTCAATGCAGAGCCAGACGCAGGGCTCAGTCTCACAAACCGTGAGATCATGACCTGACCCGAAATCAAGAGTTGGATGCTTAACCAACTGAGCCACCCAGGCGCCTCTCCCATTTCATATTTTTGATGCTATTGTTATTTTTATGGAATTGTTATTTTTATTATAATCTATAATTGTTCTTCGATGATATAAAAAAAACAGCTGATGTTTAAAATCAAACTTTTTGTTTTGTTTTGAGATAATTTTAGATAGATATGCACTTGTAAGAAACAGAAGAGATTCTTTGCACTCCTAAAAAAAAAAAAAAAGAACTGACAATCAATAAGATATATCTCGAACCTGCATAAATAATACAAGAAATATTAAGACTTCTAATGATGTTAAATAAATTCAAAAAAAGAACTGTATGATAATAGGTTAAACCAAACCTGACTTGATGGCCATATCTGAACAATGTAAAGACAGTGACAATGCAGAGGAAAGTCTATAATGACAGGTCACAGGGCTCTGTCCTTACTCTGAACCTGTTCAAGGACATGAAGAAAGAAAGAAAAGGAATATTCATTAAATATGGCAGTGAGATAAAGTTAGAAAGGACAGTTAAAACACTGAATAAATGGGACACCTGGATGGTTCGGTCGGTAGACCCTGTGCCTCTCGATCTCAAGGTCATGAGTTCAATGTGTGGAGCCTACTTACAACAAATATATGTAAAAACAAAAACAAAAAAAACACTGAATAGATGAAGATTCGTAATTATTCTGACAAGCTGGAAAAACCTCTAAACAATCATATATGTGAAGTCCTGATATTTAAGGATAAAAAACAATTCTCTTACACAGGATGGCATAAATCTACTTCCCTACAGTTACGTAAAAAAGATCTAGGGCTTACAGCACAATATCGCTGATTTTTTTCAAAACAAACGCAACCTGATGCTGCACAGCAGAAATATAATTCAAACAAATCCGTCCTTTTAGGTGTTTTTCAAAGCATTTGTAAAGAACTATGTTCAATTTCAGGCAATGCATTTTAAGACGCATGCTCTCCTGCAGGAGAGTCGAAGAGGTCCAGATGTGTCCTATAAGATCCATCAACGGAACTGAGACGGTTTTGCTTAGAAAAGAAAAGAATGTGCGAGTAGGAGTTGTAACAGCTGAATTCACATTCTGGAGGGCAGTAATGTGGAAGAGAGAACAGTCTCTTGCTTTCGGAGACTAAGAACTAAGATCCAACACAGAAGTTACAGGGCTAGGCACTTCTGCCTAATAGAAGGAACTAAAAAAAAAGAGCCAACAAGGGAACAGTCTGCACCCAAAATGGAGTTTGATGCCACACTTTGCATAGGCTTAACAGACGGCAATCAGCAAGGGACACTTTAATTCTTGCACTGAAGGGATGATTACCAAGATTTTTTCTGACTGCAAGTTTACCATTCTCATATTTAAGAAACAGAAGTCACGTGAGGATCACAGACATTCTGAATCATCTCTCCTTCTCATTCCCCAATCCCGAAGCCAGGGAGACTTAACTCTTCCTGCAAGTCTCTCCATATGAATGTAAGAATCTCTCCCCTTGATGTAATGCAGTTTTTCTCTATCCCTAAGATAAACTCCCCCCCCCCCCCTTCCACCTCTACCAGTGAGTTCTGTCAAGTAGTCGATCTTCCGGTCCCCACTGTTCTTTTGCTTCCATCAGCCCTCTGTCCCCCCTCCAGTCCCCACTACCTTCCATCTCAGGAGCTCATTCCGTTCCTCCGGAGCCTGGACACCAGGGTTTCTCAAGCAGCGTCCTTCCAGCGGGGGCCTCGGTCTGGGCGGGCTCAGCTGTCCGGCCAGGAGTCTGCGCCGGCTGAGCCCTTACACGGGCGGAGCGGGGCAGCCCTAAAAGACACAGCCCGGGGTCAGCAGCCTGCGTCACAATCGCACCTCTGAGTTTTGCACAGTGGCTAAGAGACGCTTGGAAAAGAGAAGTGCCCGCCGAGAGCCACCAAACAGGCACTCCCGCTGAACAAAAAGAGAGTGGAGCTCGAGTACGCAGGTTCAGCCCCGGATTCAAAAACCCCTTGGTGCCCACCCTGCAGTCTGGCCAGAGGCGCCCCCAGACCCGGCCCGTTACCTCCGTGCACACTTGCGGGCTCACACCCCGGCTCGCGAACGGAAGACACACCTGTTGCGGGGTGGAAACGCTGGAAGGTGGAGCGGCGGGGCGGGGCCCGCTCCCAGTCCTTCCTCCCAGACCGGAACAAAAGAACAAAGCCCTCCAAGGGATCAGGGCGGAACCGCCCCGCACGGAGGGAGGCGAGGGGCGCCCCCTCCGAGGACTCCCCAGCTCGCTCTCGCAGAGGCCGCTTCCAGCGGGGCGAGGAGGATGACGTCACGCAGCCGCAAGGCTGGCGGTTGCCATGGTGATACCTGGGCTTCCCTCCCTCTAGGGCGCTCCACACTCTCAGCTCGCGCGTCCGGAAGCGCCGGGACCGGCACCAGACCTAGCGAAGGGAGCCGAAGAGGGTGCACTTCCCCAGCGCCAACCTCTGCCGGCTTCAACGGCCACTTCCGGTCGCGCGAAGAGAGCCCCTCCCCCCGCTCGTCGTGCCCGGCGGACGCGCGGAACTACGGTTCCCAGAGTGCTCCACGACGCCGAACTCCATTTCCCAGAGCTCCCGTTGGGCGGGGCCGGGAGTTCTCCGCGCCAGTCTCTGGCTTCTGAACGTCTCTGGTGGGAGTAACGGGACCCTGGGGACCCTCAAGTTTGTGTGACCGAACGTAGTGTAGGAGATACAGATTTACACACGTGTATAATTTTAAAACGCAGGGAAACACTGCACAATTCATTATTTGCCCTTACTACTTGTTCTGCATTCTATTTAGTGCTCTATTTCTTCGTCATTTTAAAACTTCTTGTCGTGGCCCATTATATTGCCTTCAGGACTTTCAAATGGGTCGCGACCCACATCTTCTTTAAATGCTAAAGGAAAGCGGGAAGTGGTGTTACCGTGTTCTGCCCTACAGCAGGGCATGGTGTATGCCTACGTCAGCTGCGAATGGAGTCCAACGCTGGTCTGTCGGTGTGTCCCTGGCAGAAAAGAACCCAATAGAAGTCCGTAGGTTTTTATAGTGTTCGATGTGTGGCCCACGCAACTGACTGTGCTGCTTCCCAGGCTTTTGGATAGAGGGCCTAAGGTCAAGTCACTGCTGGATGACAAAACATTAAACTTGGAAATCCTAACAATGAGTATATGAAAGACAAATTCACAAAGGAAAGGAAAGGAGAAACTGGACATCTAAGAGCAGATTTCAAAAAAGATCTAAGGGAGGCACTAGAAAAGTTCAGGGAACAAGTTGATATTCTCAGTAGATTCCAAGAAGACATCGACCCAATGAAAACAGGATAGAAAGATGTGAGACCAAGATGTGAAAAAAACAAAACACTAAAAAGACATTCTAGATGAAAAAGGATAAAAATATATAGCAAGCATATTTAACATAAGCAGCATAATTAAAGTCATATTGGAGAACTGGATGGATGCTGTGAAAAGTGAGTCAGTTACCTATAGGATATTCTTTTAAAAAGCTCTTCTATGAATCAGAAGAAAAAGAGGAATGAGGTAGAAGAAAAAGTGATATAAAGGACAGACGATGGAAAGCCAACATAGGGATAACTGGCCATCAGGAAAAAGTGATGATATGAAATGAGCTATGATTTTCATATGACTTTCTATATGCCAGGCAGGGTCCTAATAAGTGCTTTGCATCTATTAACTTTTTTAATTCCTAAAACAAGCTAATGAAGTTAATCTGTATTATTATTCCTACTCTACAACTGAAGGAAGCTGAGGCCCAGATACGTTGAATAACTTGCCTAAATCACACAGCCAGCAAATGGGGAAGCTGGGACTTGAGTTTAGTAATTTGGTCCCAAACTCTTTTAATCTCTGTAACACTAGACCCCTCAAGTAAAGACATGAACAGTTTCCCGAGTTTAAGAATATATCTCTCGGGGCGCCTGGGTGGCGCAGTCGGTTAAGCGTCCGACTTCAGCCAGGTCACGATCTCGCGGTCCGTGAGTTCGAGCCCCGCGTCAGGCTCCGGGCTGATGGCTGGGAGCCTGGAGCCTGTTTCCGATTCTGTGTCTCCCTCTCTCTCTGCCCCTCCCCCGTTCATGCTCTGTCTCTCTCTGTCCCAAAAATAAATAAAAAACGTTGGAAAAAAAATTAAAAAAAAAAAAAAAAGAATATATCTCTCATTCATGGCTGGTGGGAGGGCAAAATGGTACAACCACTTTGGAAGACAGTTTGCAATTTCTCACAAAACAAAACATACTCTTACAATACGATCCAGCAATCTCGTTCCTGGATATTTGCCCGAATGAACTGAAAACTCATGCTCATAAAAGTCTAATTTCCCAAACTTGAAAGCCACCAAAAATGTCCTTCAATAGGTGATGGATAAACAATGGCATGTCCAGACAATGGAATATTATTCTGCAATGAAAAGAAATAACCTATCAAGCTACCAAAACACCCGGAAGGACATTAAATGCATATTGCTGAGTGAAAGAATTTAAAAGGGCTACATACTTTATGACTCCAACCATATAACATTCTGGAAAAGACAAACCTGTGGACACTGCAAAGGACAATGGTTGCAAGGTGCTGGGGAGAGGGAAGGAGTCATGGATAAATAGAGCGAAGGGGATTTTTAGGGCAGCGAAACCATTCTGTATGATAGCGTAATGAATGTATGTCATTATATTTTTGTCAAAACCCATAGAATGTACAAGACACAGTGAATCCCTAATATTAACTAGCAGCATAAATAATATCAATACTGGCTCATCAACTGAAACAAAGGTACCACACTAACCTAAGATGTTAATGATAGGGAAAACTGGTTGGGGGAAGGGGGAGTGAGAGTATATGGAAACTCTATACCTTCTGCTCAATTTTTCTGTAAACCTAAAACTTTTTTTGAAGTGTATAATTAAAAAACACATGACCATCAAAGTTGCTCTGTTAAGGTTTCAGAAGGAAATGAAGGACACGTAACGAGAAACTGGAAGAAAAGTGACTGTTGTTATAAAGTGAGGAAATTGCCAAGCACGGTGTGGAAGGTGCAGCTTGACTTCTCCCTGATGTCTATAGTTAAAAAAAAAATTTTTTTTAACAAAAATTTAAAAAGAAATCGAGGAAAGAACTGTTAAGCAAAAGGGAACCAGATTTTGACGACTTGGAAAATTTTTAGCCACCCCTTACACGAAAGAGACTTTCAATACTGAGGACAGCAAGAACGCGTGTGTACACATATATATTAGTTTTAGTGACTGGGTCTGCACATAAAATGAAAGCAAGTACAGGAAGTTGCACATAGATGCTCCGGGGCTATATGGGTAAAATATTAATTGAGCAGCTATCATGTGCCACGCACCAGCCAATTAAAAAAAAACAACAAAAAACACTACCTACATAGAAGGTATAATTTGGTGAATAAAAGACAAAGTTTACTGAGTTTTTACTGGATGCAACGCTCTAAACACTTTAAGTTAACATATTTCATTAACTCAGGGTTCTAGAGAACAAGAAAGGATAGAAATTCATGAAAAATGCACAGATGAATAATTTAAGATATAACTCTGCCTCAGTAATGTGTCTTTTTGCACAATGGCTGGAAGTTTGGTAACACAGAACGTTTTTACTCCAAATAGTGAGTATCTAAGTATGTTATCAATAAATATTTGGGTGTGACATACATTTTAGCAGCAGCAAAAAAGTATGACATCCTAGTGATGAAGGATCTTTTGAAAGAAAAATATTTGATTAACAGCTACACAACAAAGCATCCAAGAGTGAACAACTCAGTATGTCTACACAAAGCCAGCACAACCATGGACTCAGCACCCAATTTGAAAACCGAAACATTACCAGAATGCTAGAAACTCCTCCCAAGGGTAGTATTATTCCGATTTCTAACACCATAGATTGGTTTCACCTGTTTTTGAACTTTCAAACAATGGAATGCACTATAAATGTATTCTTTTGTGCCTGGCTCCCCTCGCTCATTCTTAGCGTGGGAGGTTTCATTCGTGTGATTGTTCTTGTAGTTCCTTCCACTCCCTGTGGGGTGAAATTCCATTTTATAAGAAAACAACAAACAAACAAACAACAACAGCAGCTCACGATTTGTCTTTTCTACCGCAGATGGACGTTTGGTTTATTTCCAAAGCAGGACTAAAATAATAACTGGACTAGCTTTTGTTTCCTGCAGCTCAACATGTATTGTCTTCCTTTACCCAGACCCATTCCATTAAAAACATTTTCAGTCCAGTAAAACAAAGTTGCACCTGTGTCCACTCCTTCCTCACTGGCACCCTAAAGCAAACAAGCAGTTGATTAATTGTAATTCAAAGGGCACATCACTAATTGCTGTTTTGCCGTGTTTTCCAAAGCACAGATCTTGGATATTGCCTCGGTATCAAACCTCAATCAAACTGGCGTTCCAGATGACTTAAGCAAAAACAAAAGAGCCACAACGTGCTTGATAAAAAACGTGTACACCAAGTAAAAAAGAGGAGGGGATCCGCACAAGTTACGGATAATAACTGCTTCACGTCTACCCCTTCGGAGCAGGCTGTCCCATCAAACCACAGGATTAACTAACGTCTCTCCCTTTCTCGTCTCTTCCTCGCTCTCTACAGGCGACGTGATTTCCCCACCTGCGATCGTTTGCCTCTTAAGTGAGCAGAGCACCCCGAGAAGTAGACCACAACCAACTCCCGGCACCGGGGCACCCCACGGCCTCGGACTCGAAGGCGGAGACCAAGTCGGGGAAGAGAAAACACACCGGCGCTCGCTAACTTAGGAGAGAGAGAAAGAGAAAGAGAGAGAGGACGCCTGCTTTGCACACGAATCAACACAGGGTCCTGCTCTGGGAAGGCGCCCCCCGCAGCTCTGCCCCCGCCCTGCGCCCGCGACAGCGGCCGGCGGCGCCGAGTCCCTCCCGAAAGCCGCTCCGGTCGGTCACGGGCGCAGGGCTCCCCTCCAGCGGGCCCGGGGCCCCGGAACCCCCGGCAGGTCGCACACACTTGGCAGCGACTCGGCTCCCGGCGCCCACGGCCTCCACCCTTTCCCCGCCTTCGGCCGCTGCTCTTTCTAGGTAAGGCCTGCGCTGGCCGCTCGAACCCCATGTAGTCGTGGCCGAGTGGTTAAGGCGATGGACTAGAAATCCATTGGGGTCTCCCCGCGCAGGTTCGAATCCTGCCGACTACGGCGTGTTTTTCTGCGGTCCGAGTTCGGCCTCTGCCCGCCGGGAGCAGCGGGCCCTGTTACTTTAACGCCCCGTAGAGCAGGGCTCCCTCTTTTCCTCGGAAAACCCGCCCGAAGCTTTAGCGGAGGCCGGCCGGGGCTAGCCAGTGTAGACGCGCACCAGGCACCTGGGCCACCCCAGGGGACGCTCCCCGGGCGCGTCCCGTCAGTTCTTTCCGTCGTCCCGCCCCGGAAGTGCGGCCGCGCTCCGCGCTCCGAGGTCGGGCGAAGGACCGTGCTGGGCCGGGGGCGTCCACCTGCGGCGCCAGGGCGCTAGTCCCGGAGCGGGGCGGGGGCGGGGCGGGGGCGGGGGCGGGGGCGGGGGCGGAGCTGCAGTCCGACCAGGAGAAAAATGGCTTCCGCGCCGGGGGCGGTGCCAGCCCCGGGACCACGTGGTGGACGGCTGACGGCCAATCAGAATTCCCCCGGATGTGACGCGTCGGCAGGGCACAAGGTCACTCTAGGTATCCCTCAAAAATGTGTGGTGTGAATCTGATCAGAGGAAACCTCGGACGGTTTGAAAAGCAGGGTCGTTCCACAAAGTAACTGCGTTGTACTCCTCCTCGCAAATCGCACCAGTGTGACACAGAGGAAGAATAATGTTTCAGATCTTAAGAGAATTTAGTGCAACACATGATCTGGGGTTTTCTTTTGCTGTGCAGGACATTATTGGAACAATCGGTGAAATTCGAATGGACCACAGGGATTAAATAATTTTATTTTATCGGTGGCAATTCCTGATTGTATTCATTGTTCTTTGGTTATATAAAAGAATGGCTTTAAGAAAATACTGGGAGAAGAAAGAAAAGGCTGCGTTTTCAAACTCCGTCTCAGTTTCAAAAAAGTATGACATTAAGAGAAAAGTAAAGTACAACAATATGTCAAACATGCTAAACTTTGGAGAATGGAGTGAAGGGTAGCCAGGAATTCTTTATATTCTCGTAAATGTTCTGTCTGTCGGAAATTATTTGAAAATTAAATTATTTCAAAATAAAAGGGTGAAAGAAGAAAACAGAATAAAACCATAAATGAAGAATATACTCATTGAAATTTATTGTCTTCTTCCAAAAGCAAGAGCACACTGTACACACTATGTTAGCTAATTTGACAATAAATTATATTGAGAAAGAAAAGCACAAATACACAGTTTGAACCATTGATATGAAAGGGGCAATGAGTAAATTACTCAATAAGAATTTAGGATTGGTGAAGGAATGGGTTCAAAATGCTATAGTGAGCAAAAGAAATTCATGACACACAAGGAAAAGCTAACTAAACACTGAATGCCCAAAACAACATCGTTTACTGACTGACTACACCGCAGGATGTGAAAACAAGAGGGTACTAAGATCCACAGTGACAAAAACATGGAACATGGGAAGGTGTGACCAAATCGGAATCATCCCACGCTCCTTTGTAAGGATGAGTAAGGTTGGTAATAGAAGCAGACTCAATACTTGGACCATTGCCAGATGGGTAAATGTTAAAATCAGTATTTCTGTGAGCCGTGGTTAAAGCCCAGCAGCGTTGTTGTTTTTTTAAAAAGATTTGTTTCTTATAACATATTCTTTTTTTTTTTAAGGTTACTTATCTTGAGAGCAAGAGAATGGGGAAGGGGCAGAGAGAGAGGGGGAGAGAGAGAATCCCAAGCAGGCTCCCCGCGGTTGGTGCAGAGCCCCGTGTGGAGCTTGATCCCACCACCAAGAGATCACGACCTGAGCCCAGAGCAAGAGGCGGAGGCTTATCGGACTGAGCCACCCAGGTGCGCACCCCCCCCCCCCCCGCCCAGCATCGTTTTTTAAAAGAAGGGCCACCCTTCCAAGATAAAAGCCTAAATCTGAAATATTAAAGTTAATTGTTAACATTCTGTCATGAAGTTTTGATAGTCAAGTTTAAAAGACAGTATTACCGTGCAGCTCTGTCGGCCACTGGCTTATTTCTGAAGCGACTCTAGTGCGCAGGAGGCTGCCCCCTGCTTTTCACCTAACATTGAATCTCATTTGTCTCTCTTCTTCAGAGACAAACTATTCCTTTTTTATGTTGGAAATATGATTCATCATGATAAGAATTAGGAAGGCACTGAGAGCAATCAGCGCGGGCGGGGCTTGAAGGGCTCCGAACCGTGGGAGAAGGGAAACAGGCCCCGAGGTGCACAAGGGCATCCCCTTGAGGACACGTGCTATTTCCCAGCATTTTGGAATAGATGTCGAGTGCAAAGATGTAGATGCGCTGGGCCGGGGAGACCTAGAACCCGAGGGACAAAGTTCTGGTGGTGAGGGAACCACGGAGAAGGAGCTCAAATTTCTATGTATTCTTCTTATGTCATTGACAAATCCCTCAACTGCACACACACAGGAAGATGTTCCAAAACTCTGTCAGAAAGAGCAGCTGGAAGGCCAATAATGTTCTCTAGAGATTCAGCAGGCAGTTCTGGGGGACACAGAGGTTAAAGTTCACGCCTCTCCCAGTTGGAGGGAACTTGGTTAACAGTACTGTTATTTGAGACTTCAGAAGCATTTCCCCTTAGCAGTAAGTGACAAACCCTAGTCATAAGAACCACACAAAAGGAGTGACGGCTATGTCTTTAGCTTAAAGAAACACTAACATAGACCAACCATAACAAAGGTTCACTCTTATGTACTTCAGAAGGACTACCAGAAAACTCTGAATGTTTGAAAAGAAAGCAATACACATCTATGTAGTCCATGGGTCAAAGAAGATAACAAAATGGAAATTTAAAATTTTTTTGAGCTGAAAAATAATGAAATGCATTATATTCTTATTTGTCTGATGTAACTAGAGCCATTTTTAGAGGGAAATTTTTATTTTTTTATTTTTTATTTTTACATATTTTTTAATGTCTATTATTTTTGAGACACACACACACACACACACACACACACACACACAGCACGAGCAGGGGAGGAGCAGAGAGAGGAGGAGACACAGAATCTGAAGCAGGCTCCAGGCTCCGAGCTGTCAGCGCAGAGCCCAATGCGGGGCTCGAAATCACAAACTGCAAGACCATGACCCGAGCCGAAGTCCAACACTTAAATGACAGAGCCACCCAGGCCCTCCCCACCCCCCCAAATTTTTATTTTTGACTGCAGGTATTAGAACAAGGCAAAGGTTGAAAATAAGTGATTTAACTTTTTAATTTTATGGCTCAGCAAGCCATAAAAAGTTGGGAATTTAAATGCACAAAGTAGAAGGCTCTAAAAAAATAAGTGCAAAAATCAATCAATGGAAAACAAACATCCATCAGAGAAAATCAACAAAGTAAAAAAGCTGGCTCTGAAAAGAATGATAAAATCGATACACCCTGAACAAGACTAATCAAAAAGACGATAAGATAAACACACAAAATACCAGCAGTAGGAATGAAATAGATGATATTCACATATATCCTAAATATATTTTGAAAACAAGAAAGAGGCATTATAAACATCTTTATGTCAATACATGAGACGTGTTCAATGAAATGGATACATTCCTGGGAAAACACAATTTACCACAACTGACACAAAAAGCAATAGGAAACTGAATTGTCCTATTCCTATTAAAGAGATTGAATCCATAATTTACTCACTGTGTCCGGGGTGCCTGAGTGGCTCAGTCGGTTGAGCATCTGACTTTGGCTCAGGTCATGATCTCATGGTCTGTGAGTTTGAGCCCCGAGTGGGGCTCTGTACTGACAGCTCAGAGCCTGGAGTCTGCTTCGGATACTGTGCCTCCCTCTCTCTCTCCTGTTCATGCTCTGTCTCTCTCTCTCTGTCAAAAGTAAATAAACATGAACAAAAAAAATTTTTTTAAATAAAGAGATTGAATCCACAATTTAAAAAGTCACTCATATAAACTTCCAGGAGTAGATAGATTCATTTGTAATTTTTCTATGCAAAGAGAGATGAAATCAATCCTACTGAAATCTTACAGAAAAAAAAAACATCTTTCAACTCATTATATGAGACCAACATAACTGTGATCCAGAACCTGAAAAGACATTATAAGAACAGCATATTACAGGCCAGTATCTCTTATAAACAGAAGCGAAGCTCAAAACTGTTAACTAAGATAAAAGCAAATCAAATCAAGCATATTTTTTGAAAAAGCTGAAACATCATGATCAAATGGACTTTATTCTAGAAATTCAAGATTGGCTTAACATTTTTAAAATGTAATTTACCGCATCAATAAAATAAATGTAAGAACCAATGATCATCTTATTAAACACAGAAAAAACATTTGATAAAATTCAACATCAATTCATGATAAAAACCCAAAAAATGCCGAATAGAGGGGAATTTCTTTAGTCTACCTAAAACAATAAAATAATACCTACACTGAACCCAGTCTGGGAACATGACCAAGATGTCTATATTATTTCTTTTACTCAACATGGTTCTGGAAGTAAAATCTAGTGCAATAAAACAAGAACAGAATAGGAGTCCCTGGGTGGCTCAGTTGGTTGAGCGCCCAACTTCACTCAGGTCATGATCTCATAGCTTGTGAGTTCAAGCCCCACGTTAGGCTCTGTGCTGACAGCTTGGATCCTGGAGTCTGCCTCCCTCTCTCTCTGCTCCAACCCACTTGCATTCTGTCTCTTTCTCAAAAATAAATAAACATTAAAAAAATATTTTTTTAAAACAAGACACGAAAAATTGATATTAATACTGGGAAATGAAACCTTCCATTATTATGAATGTACAAAACTGAGAAGAATCTAAAAACTACTGGCATTAGTTAAATGAATTTAGTTACTTTCGTTACTATTCAGAAGGTTATTGCCTTTGTGGTCAATGTGCAAAATGTCAAACGTGTGAATATATTCTAGCAATAAACAAGTGAAATATAGAATTTTCTAAATTCCATTTCAATAGCATTACAAACATTACCTAGGAATAAGTCTGGCAAAACTGTGCAAGAAGACTCCATCAGAAACTACAAGACATTACTGGGCTACATTAAAGAAGACCTAAGCAAGTGATCTCTTTTGCATATGGGATGACTCAAGAGTGTTAGGATGTCAAATCATCTTAAATTACTCAGCAGATTCAATGAAATCCAAATCCAAATCTCAGAAAGTATTTTTGTAGAAACGGGCTCTAGTGCAAAGGAACTTGCAAAGTCAAGTCAATATTGAAGAAGATAAACTAAGCTAGAACAATTATGCTGCCAACTCACAAAATAGGTCCTAGGTAAATTTAGTCAAGCGAGGGTGGTCTTTTTCCTAATGATACAACATCTTGATAGAATTAAATGAACCTTGACTTCCTACTTCGCATTATAAATGCATTACAAACAAAACTATTTCGTGATAAACCTTCATGTGAAAGAAAAAACAACCCAGTTTCTAGAAGAAAACAGAGCAGAATATCTTCATGGACTTGGGCTAGAGAAAGATTTCTCAAATGGGACCAACTGAGTCATAAAATAAGAAGTTGAAGAGTTGGACACTTCAAATAAGGATGTATTGGTTGCAAAAGACACCCATGAAAAAAGCAAAAACAAAGCCTTGAAATGGGAGGAGGTATCTGGGATCTGTATGTATATTATCCATCCATCCATCAAATGACTAATATCTATAGATATATATATAGATATAGATATATAGATATAGATATATATGAAGAACGTCTACGAATAAATAAGAGTAGACAACTCAACTTGAAAGTGGGCAACAGGGGCGCCTGGGTGGCTCAGTTGGTTAAGCGGCCAACTGCAGCTCAGGTCATGATCCTGCAGTTTGTGAGTTTGAGCCCTGTGTTGGGCCTCTGTGCTGACAGCTCAGAGCCTGGAGCCTGCTTTGGATTCCATGCCTCCCTCTCTCTCTGCCTCTCCCCTGCTTGTGCCCTGTCTCTCTCTGTCTCTCAAAAATGAGTAAACATTACAAAAAGAAAAAGAAAATGGGCAACAGGCTTGGCAGACATTTTGTTAAAAATATTCAAAATGGGGGCGCCTGGGTGGTTCAGTCGGTTAAGCATCTGACTTCAGCTCAGGTCATGATCTCACGGTCTGTGAATTCGAGCCCCGCGTCGGGCTCTGTGCTGACAGCTCAGAGCCTGGAGCCTGTTTCAGATTCTGTGTCTCCCTCTTTCTCTCTCCTCCCCTGCTCATGCTCTTTCTCCTCTCAAAAATAAATAAATGTTAAAAAAATTTTTTTAAATATTCGAAATGGTCAATAAGCATATAAAAAGGCACTCAACATCATGACTCACCAGAGGAATGCAAATCGAAACCAAAATTAGATAGCACTATACACCCATGAGAATGTCTAAAATTTAAAATTCTAAGCATAAAAACTAGTGGTAAGAGCATTTTCACGTTGCTAGTAGGAGTATAAATTCGTGTAACCACTTGGAAAAAATGTTTCACCGTGCCTACAAAAGTTACACATAATATTCTTGTGACCCAGATATTATCCTACTTGACCATGTAACCAACACAAAGAGCGTGTACGCGCATGTTTGTAGCAACGTCATTTGTGATAGTCAAAGTCTGAACCACCTAAATGTACTGTCAGTGGCAGAATGGAAATGTGGAATAGTATACAGCCATTATAAGGAATAACTACTGATAAACACAGCAACATGGCCAAGCCTCACAGATATGATGTCACTCAAAAAAACACCTAGAAGGGGCGCCTGGGTGGCTCAGTCGGTTAAGCGGCCGACTTCAGCTCAGGTCACCATCTCGCCGTCCGTAAGTTCGAGCCCCGCGTCGGGCTCTGGGCTGACGGCTCAGAGCCTGGAGCCTGCTTCCGATTCTGTGTCTCCCTCTCTCTCTGCCCCTCCCCCATTCATGCTCTGTCTCTCTCTGTCTCAAAAATAAATAAAACATTAAAAAAAAAACACCTAGAAGAGTGTCCATCTCCACTTATAAGAAGTACGAAAACAGCAAAATTAATATATGACGATAGAGTGCTTGTCCTTGGAGGGAGGGTACACACGGACAGGGATGAGACTAATGAGAGCCTTCTACACTGCTGAAAACATTCTGTATCTTGATCGTGGTGATTGTCATACAGGTATATGTACATGCGAAAGCTGATCAACTATATAATTTTAAGATTTGTGGTCTTTACAGTATGTAAGTTATACCTAAATTGAGAAAATGAAAAAAATTAAGGCAAAATAAGGATGGTCTTCACTCACTAAGGAAGGAAAGCAGGGAGAATGCCTCATTAGCAGATATGCATGACAAGACATGATAAAGGGCGAGGTGCTGGGTGACTCAGTCGGTTAAGCACCCAACTCTCGACTTCGGCCCAGGTCATGATGTCATGGTCGTGAGATCAAGCCCCATGTAGGGCTCCACACTGAGCATGAAGCCTGGTCGGGATTCTCTCTCTGTCCCTGCCCTGCTCATGCTCTCTCAAAAAAAAAAGTTCCAATTTCAATAAGCATCAAAAATGTCAACTGCCTAGCAGTAAATCTAATAAAAGATGAGCAAGATATCTATACTAAAATCCTGTATTCATCCAGAAGAAGGTGAATAATATAAATACTGATCGATTTAAAAAGAGGCAAGGGAGCAGGAATGGGAGGACAGAGAACAAACTGGCAAAGTTGAGAGAACTGGAAACAAAACTAAGTAACTACTTATCTTTAATGCTCATAGACTAAATATTTCAATTATAAGACAGATCATCATAACGGGAAAAAAAATTACCCAAAACGATATGCTTTTTATAAGGCACACAGTTTAAACATATGGATTTTTAAAAAAGAATTGAAGTAAAAAAATGGAAGACACGGAATAAATAACAACAACGAAAACTGACCCAAACCACTTTAATGATAATAATTTGAATTTGTGGCCTTTAAGAAAGAAGCATTACTAAAAATAATGAGGCTATTTCATAACCTCCGGGGTCAATTTAGTAAGAAAATATTACACTATATTTGTACGGGCATAATAACAGCTTCAAAGCACAGAATGCAAAAGATGGACAGAGCTAAATGAAGATACACAAAAATCCATAATCATAGTTGATATTTCAACACCTCTGTAGAAATAACAAATGGGACTTAGAGAAAAATTTAGTATGGAAAATTAAGTAAAATTTAGTGAGGAAATTTTAGGCAACTGGATCAATACGATACCCAACTGCAGAACACCTGAGCTTTTGGGGGACACAGGAGACACTGAGCAAAATGACTACAGGCGAAGCATCACGCAAGTCTCAACAAGTTTCAGGAGACAGAGATCAAGCAGAACAGGTCCAGCGCTGGAAAATTAAATAAAAACCAATGTCAAGAACATCAACAAGTGGGAAATCCTCAAATGTTACAAAATCAAGTAACGGAACTGAATTTACAAAATAACCCTGTGGGTCAAATAAGTTTAAAAAACTGTAAACGATTTTTAACTGCATGATAATGAAAACCGGATCTATAACGTCTTGTGACAAGAAGCTACAACAGCACTTGAAGTCTAATCGTTAGCTCCAAATCTACACATTAACAGAGAAGAAAAATGGAAAGGTAATGATCGAAGCTTTCATCTCAAGAATCGAGTTTTAACAATCCAGTAAATTAAATCTTTAAAAGTCTCAAGGAAAAAACAATAGTAAGTGTGATACCTGCTGAAAAAGAATAGAGGAAATTAATAGAACAAAAATTTGCTTTTCACATAGTAAAATTGTTACCTCAAATCAAGACTATTTTTTTAAAAATTTTTTAATGTTTATTTATTTTTGAGAGGGAGAGAGACAGGGTGTGGGCAGGGGAGGGGCAGAAAGAGAGAGGGAGACACAGAATCCAAAGTGGGCTCCAGGCTCTGAGCTGTCAGCACAGAGCCCGACGCGGGGCTCAAACCCACGAATCGTGAGATCGTGACCTGAGCCAAAGTCGGACGCCCAACCGACTGAGCCACCCAGGCGCCCCAAATCCAGACTATTTTTAAGGAGGAAAAAGTATAAAAGGGGGACGACATTAAAGATCTTACTGATATCAAGATCAGAGTGAAAAGATAAAATGAATAGTTCGTGGGGAAGGAATCTGACAATAGAGGATAAATCACAGGTTCCTTTATAAACGTGACTTACCAAAGCAGACACAAAAAGAAATTAAAAGTTCAAACAGTCTGAAGTCTACGAGAGAAATTAAAGTCATAATTACCCTCAGTGTTAGTCTGCTATGGCCGCCATTACAAAATACCATAGAATCAGGGGCTTAAACAACAGAAATTTATTTTCTCACATTTCTTGAGGCTAGAAGTCCAAGATCAAGGTGCAGTCTTGGTTTATCCAGAGACCTGTCTCTCTGGCTTGCAGAGAACCATTTTCTCTTATGTGAAGACAGCTGTGTCCTTATATGGCCTTTCTCCTGTGAGTGCTCATCTCTGGGGTCTCTTGGTGTGCAAATTTCTTCCTATAAGGGTACCGGTCAGATTGAATTAGCGCCCATCCTAACAGCCTCATTTTAACTTAATTTCCTTTTTAAAGTCTCTATCTCCAAGCGCAGCCACATTCTGAGGTGGGGCACTGGGGTGGGGGTGGCGGTTAGGTCTTCAGCACCTGAATCTGGGAGGGAAAGGGCGCCTGGGTGGCTCAGTCGGTTGAGCATCCGTCCGACTTCAGCTCAAGTCATGATCTCACAGTTCATGGGTTCAAGCCCCATGTCGGGCTCCGTGCTGACAGCTCAGAACCTGGAGCCTGCTTCAAGTTCCGTGTCTCTCTCTCTGCGTGTGTGTCCCTCCCCCATTCATGCTGTATCTCTCCCTCTCTGTCTCTCAGAAATAAATTTAAAAAGTTTAAAAAAATGCATCTGGGAGGGAACACAATTCAGCTTTTAACACCTTTTGACAAAGCAAACAGTATGCAAAAATGGCTTCACTGTTGAAACCTTAAACCATCAAGGAAGGAATAATACCATACATAAACTCTCTCAGCAAACAGAAAAAGTAAAAACATTCGTAACTCTCTTGATGAGGCCCGAATAATCTTCATACTAACACCTGACAAGGATATTACTGGAGAGGAAATTCCAGGTCAATCTATGTGTTGAACATTCTAGATGTAAAACTCCTAAATCAAATAATAGCAATCAGATCCAGTAATATCAGTGATCCAATGAGTTGAAAGTAAAGAGGTAATGCTTATCTTAGTAATATGAACTTTGTTTAATATAAACATCAATCACTTGAAATGTATGTATCACAAAGAGTAAGAGAAAAAAATCAAATGATCATAGCATTTGACAAAAGTCAACACCCCTCATTAAAAACTTTCACCAGTCTAGGAATGGAAAGGAGATTTCTTAATCCCATGATGCATATATACAAAATCTGACATCTAACATCCTGATTATGGTAAGTATTTAACACTTTCTCCCAGATACTGGGACCAAGACAAGTATGGTCACTCCCACCACTGCTTTCAAAGTTGTATTGGGATCTTAGCTCATAAAATAAGTTAAGGTATAACAAAGAATTAAAGACATTGAGATTGGAAATGAAGAAATATGACTGTCATCATTTGCAGATGATGCAATTAGGTCCTTGGAAAACTCCCCAAATCTATAAATTATTAGAATTAATAAGTAAAAATAGCAAATTTGCTGCATACAAAACCCAACATCCAAATAAATATATGTCATCTTCATACACACTGGCAAAAAAAAAAAAAAAAAAAAGACAACTTTTTAAAATGTCACTTACAATAGCAAGAAAACTATGAATAACCTAATAACAAATACAGTAATAAATGTCATTAAAAAGTACAACAGTGCTACATTAATAGCTCCAAATCACTGTGCAGAGAATTTTAAAAATTGTCTAAATGAAAGGATATACCATATTCATAGACTGAAAGACACAGACTCAATGTATTTGAAATAAAATATTCAAACAGGACTTTTGGTAGAACTGACCATCTCTAAAGTGCAATTTCAGGGGCTCCTGGGTGGATCAGTCGGTTAAGCGTCCAACTTCGGCTCAGGTCATGATCTCACGGTTTGTGAGTTCAAGTCCCGCATCGGGCTCTGTGCTGACGGCTCAGAGCCTGGAGCCTGCTTTGGATTTTGGATTTTGTGTCTCGCTCTCTCTCTGCGCCACCCCCCTCTCAAAAATAAACATTAAAAATTTTTAAAAAATCAAATAAAGTGTAACTGCCAGTGGAAAGGACTTAGCATAGTCAAGGAAGTCTTGCACAAGAACAAATCTGGAGGACTTTTACTACCACATAACAAGACTTATTCTAAAGCTATACTGATTAAGAAAGTGTGTTACTGGCATAAGGATAGATACAAAGATCAATACAACAAAACAGATATGCCTACACAAAACCACACACATGTAACAAAGTGCCACTGCAATTCAGTGGGGCAAGTGATAGATTTTTCAAAAAGCAGTTCTGAGTGAACTCAACATACAAAGGAGAACGATGTGGACATTGACCTCCTCTGTAAACTATCCCCTAAACTAATTCAAGATGTATTCAAGACCTAACTATGTGAGCTAAAACAATAAATGTTATAGAGGAAAACAGGAGACGGTCTTCACGAACTTTGAATTAACGAAGATTTCTGTTTAATAAGCCCAAAAAGCAATACCCATGAAAAAAAGATAAAGTGGACTTCTTTCAACTTAAGAACTTCAGCACATCCAAAGACAACATTAATAGCGTGAAAAGGCACAGAGCGGGAGGAGATATTTGTCACACACACATTTGGCAAAAAATTTATGTCTAGAATATGTAAAGAACTCCTTAAAATCAGTAAGAAAAAAGGCTATAGGCAGTAAATCAGATGGTGGGAATCTGGGTAATCTCCTGGGGCAATGGCTGAAAAACTGGCCACTAACAGTGAGGGTGTCTTTCGAGGTGTCAGTAGGCTTCCCCTCAGTGTGATACAGGTGCATTATTTTTAATTCTCTGGGAAGGCAGAACATTTCAGCTTTAACGTCTATACAGGGTACAGCAGGTTGGCATAAGCACCTAGTTCCACTTTCTGAACCTTCCCTTACGACAGAGGCTAGAAGGTTAAAAGTACAAATCCTGGGGCGTGTGGGGGGCTCCGTCGGCTCAGGGCCCGTCTCTTGACTTCGGCTCAGGTCATGATCTCACGGTTCGTGGGTTTGAGCCCCACATCAGGCTCTGTGCTGCCAGCTCAGAGCCTGGAGCCTGCTTCGGATTCTGTGTCTCCCCCTCTCTGCCCCTCTGCCCCTCGCACTCTCTTTGTCTCTCTCAAAATTAAGTAAACATTTTTTTAAAAAAGAAATGTAAACTACTTTCTGACTGTTGTGTTTTCTTAGATTCTGTTTCTGTCTATCTGATACCCACTGATCACAGGGCCAAGTTAACCCCCGAGTTGTTTTTTTTTTTTGTTTTTTTTTTTTTGTTTTTTTTTTTACATCTCCTGCTATCCAGAGCCCAATACTCTGACCCACCTCCCAAACTGCTTCTAGGAGACCCGAGTAGCATCAAAGTTTTCTTGCAATGGCACCGACCCCTCCTCTCTGAGACCAGGGCACAAGTCACTGGCTGACTTGCTTTCTGCCATGACAAAAGGCTCTCGTGCCAAATTTTGAGACCCACTGCCCTGGAAAGTACACAGGTGTTGCAGAAGCCTCCAGATTTCTGCCCCGAGGTTCAGGCAACAGACGTCTGAAATCAACCATTCCAGGGGCAGCGTCTGGATTTTCTGCTTTCTCGACTGCAGAGACAACGCAGGCTCTCTGGGAGCCCATCTCCGCGGGGTTGGATTAGAGCTGGCACCTCCCTCCACCCCCCCCCCAAACTTTCCTAGGGGTCTGTATTCTTCATTAATCCCCTTTCGCTTACAATAGCTTCAGAGGTTTTGTTTTTGAAGGAAATCTTTAGGGACATACAACACAATGTAGTAGTGATGAGGAAAAAGACGTGAAGTGTAACGACACAGCTCAAGAAAGTATCACAAACGGAACGCACCTGTGTCCCCGGGACCCCAGAATGAGAAACCCCATTCTCGGCATCCCGGGCAGGTTCTCCTCGTGGACTTTCGCAGCCACAGGGACCTTCGACCATCACCTTTGTGATTCCTAACACCACACATTTGTTTTGTCTGTTTTGAAAGCATGAAACGTTTCTGTTTTTTCTCAGGTATTTGACTTCCCTCGAACTACAGTTGCACAGGAATTTACTTACAACGTCACAGGTTTGTTAAAAACGTGTGGACCAAATAAAAGCGTCATAATGTGACACATTACGGCAACATCTATATCACAACTTCCGTTTTGCTTTAAATTTGCACTTAGTCACGTTATAAGTTGACCCGATGTGTAAACAATGACTACGCGATTGATACTCAGTCTGATGGGCAAGGCAGTTCAGCCAATAGACTGCTCAGTTAAACCCGGAGTCCGGCTCCTTTACCCCAAACCCGCCTTAATACTCCCCTCAGAGCAGACTCCCCTCCATTAAACCGGGGGGTTTCCTAGAATTGATTTTATGTTAGGAGAGGAACCTCCTTCATCTCCCTCCCACCCCGTTCCCTCTTCCCGTCACCTCTCTCCCCCCTCCTCCTCTTGTCTTTATTTTTGCCTCAAAAAAGGGACATTTATTCAAAGAAAAAAAGGCAAAGAATAGCAAGATACTCATCCCTGTCTCCCTCCCCTCCCCTCCCCTGCTCCTCCTCAACCCCCCTTCGCCCCACGCACAGACCCCTGGCTGCTGCGGGGAGCAGGACAGCCCCTCTCACATAAGGTCGGGAACACCGAGGGGCATGTCCTCAATGGAGGTG
Source organism: Panthera uncia (assembly GCF_023721935.1). Lineage (NCBI taxonomy): Eukaryota > Metazoa > Chordata > Mammalia > Carnivora > Felidae > Panthera > Panthera uncia. Next base: position 2,521,833 of record NW_026057581.1, on the reverse strand, counting down.
TTGCGGAAGGTCTGGGTGTCTCCGAGAGTCCCCTTGTCTTCTTCGGTCACCATGGTAATAGCCACAGTCTGTGGCCACATATGGCTTTAGCCGCCTCCACGCATACTTCAGTCCTCCGGGCGGTTTAGTGGCGCCGGAGCCCCTTCTGTCTCCGGCTCGAACCCCCTCCTCCTCCCCACCCATGCCCTCCTCCCTCCCCTCCTTGTCCTCCCTGTTTAAAAATTAGATTAAGACCTTCTAAGCAGGACAGACAAAATCCGCTTCAAGAGTTGGGAAAACGCGGCCGGAGAAACTAACATGTAAACCTAAGAGGAAATACAGACGCTGCGGGGCGTTGGTTAAACCTGGAGAGAAACAGCCCGGGCCTCGGCCCAACGTCAAAGCCGAGTGGGAAACAAGAGGCTTAGCAACCTGCCGGCGAGGGGATGCAGAACTCTGAGCGCCCTCCGCCCGGGGCACACAGCCAAGGAAGCAGTCCCCCGCCTGGTGCCCGCCTGGTGCCCGCCTAGAACTCACCGGGAACCCACCTGGAGCCCGCGTGGAAGCCCGGAAGTCCTGGAAGCCCGGACTCACCCGGCACCGCTGGTGGCACCGCCGCTCCGGGGTCCCGGGGGTCGGCCGCAGCGTGTCCGCGGAGCTCCCGAGGGATCGTGCGCGTCGCCGCCGCGGCCCACGGAAGCGGGGCCGTGCGCTCCCGCCCGCGGGTAGTCGTGGCCGAGCGGTTAAGGCGACGGGCTAGAAATCCGTTGGGGTGTCCCCGCGCAGGTTCGAGTCCTGCCGACTACGGCGTGTTTTTCTGCGCCCCCGCGGGCACTGCGGGGCGGCCCTGGTGACCAGGGCCCCGCTCCGTCCCTCTCGCTGCCTCCGGGCTCCCGTCGTGCGGCGGTTTTTTAAAAAATGGTCTTCACAGGCAAAACCCCGCAAAACCCACCGAGCAAGCTTTTCTCTGCGGCGACGCCGCCTGGGTTTCCTCCTACGGGTGGCGCGCCCGGTGGCGGGGGCACAAGGCCCGGGTGCCCCCGCAGACTCAGCGCGGAGGGACCCCGGGCCCTGCGCGGTTTGCGGCGCTCCCGCCGGAGGACGCCACGCGCGCCCCCCCGTGCGCCCCCGCCCGAGCTGGCGGTCTCCGGGCCGCGGGCGCCCCCTGGCGGCGGGGCTTTCCCGCGGGTCCCGGGCCCCCGACCACGTGCTTGCTCCATTCCGTTCTCGTCCGTCTTCCTGCACCTCACTGTTTTCTAGGCAACCGGATCGGATGCAAACGAAGCGAGCTGCCTGCGTCACGATGAGTAGTACAGAAGGAGAACGGTAACCCGACAGCCGGACGATGGACACAGGCAGCATCCTGTGCCGCCCAGAGACCTACTTCGGTGGACTCGACCTCATCTGCGTGGTGCTCGGCTAAAAGCGCACAATCTGAATTTAACTTTCGGGAAAGCATCAAACTCAGGGTGAGGGGGCGTTCTACAAAATACCTGCCCAAGTTAGGCTTTGAAGGTCGATGAGATGAAACACAAAGATGGGGGCGCTCTTCCAGACGAAAGGACTAAGGAGACAGGACAAATGAATGCCATCTATTTTTGTTGAAATAAAGGATTCGCACAGTTGGCAAAACAGTAACAAGGTCTCTAGATCAAATAAGAGTTTTAATCCAGATTTCATAACTGTTCTGTGGTTAGGAAAGAGAACGTCCCTGGTTTTAGGAAATACACACTGAAGTATTTAGTGGTAAAGGGACATCTTGTCTGAAACACTAGAAAAAAATATATGTGTAAACTTATTTCTATATATCTAGCTATTTAAAAACATATCATAAATTAACAGCGAATATAGGTGAAGGATTTATGAAAATTCTTTGTACTATCTTGCAACTTCTCCATAAATTAGAAATTAGATCAAAATAAAAAGTTGAAGGAAGAAAAAGAAACCAATAGAACAATTAATTTAACAATATGCTCCTTTAAATAAAAACCCAAGCACAATTTGAGCATTAGACATAACATAGGGAAATACTATGTTTCGAAACACTCAATTAAAAAAAAATGTTTGTTTATTCATTTTGAGAGAGAGCATGTGTGCAAGCAGGGTAGGGGCCAAAGAGAGAGGGAGAGAGAGAATCCCAACGTGGAGCTCGAACCCATGAACCGTGAGATCAGGCCGGATGCTCAGCCATGGGAGCCACCCAGGTGCCCCGGAAAGACTCAATTTTATCAAGATGACAACTATTTCCAAATTGATCAATAGGTTCAATAAAATCCAATCAATCTCTATGTATTGTATGGAAATTAACTCACTGCTTTAAAAACACATTTGGAAATGCAGAACAACTTTGTGCCCGAAAGAAGATAGCAAAGTTGGAAGAAGATAGCAAAGTTGGAAGACTGACACTATATATATATATATATATATATATATATATATATCCTATATACTGATACTGATACTATATATATATATGTATATATATATTCAAGACATATGTAATTACTTATAAATCCATACTAATTAAGACAGTGTGCTCTTGGTTATTATATATGTAAATACTAAAACATTGTCTTCTTATATTTATTTTAGAGAAAGAGTGCGAGTAGGGGAGAGGGGCAGAGGGAGAGTAGGAGAGAATCCCAAGCAGGCTCCACACCCAGCTCGGAGCCCCATGAGGGGCTCCATCAGATGACCCCAGGATCATGACCTGAACCAAAATGAAGAGTCAGCCACTCAACTTATTGAGCCATCCAGCGCCCCCATTATCTTCATTATCTGTGTCAACTTGGCCAGGTTGAACTACATTCCCCAGAATTCCCTTTTCTATGTGTTTCTGATTGGATGGTCCCCAGGAGACATTCTTGGGGGTGATTTGGAGGAAGAGGTCAAGTAGCAGCCATCTTGTTGCTCATTTTAACTCATCTGCTGACTTACCTCCTCAGGAGGCAGAGCTGGGTCTGCCACTGCCCCCCACCCCCCCTTCCCCTGCACCCTCCTTCAGCCTCCTCCTTTCCCGGATCACATGTGTGCGTTTAGCCCTAAATGAAGGGCCCTGGCTTCTGCAGGACACCTGCACCACCACGTTCTGAGGCAACCAAAGCTGACACAGATTTCAGTCCATCCGGTGGGATCCAGTTCATGCTTGTGGGTTCCAGCTTGTTCTAATCTTACCCACTTTTTATCTGTCTTCCCGTCTGGGTCAAGCTGCCCTGGGGGGTCTGAGCTTCAGCACTTCAACATTTATGTGGACTATTCAACCGGCTTCTACAAATCTACGTGTGTACACATGTATCTGTCTATCTCTACGTATCGATACCTGTATATGAAATTTACATAACCATCCTGGGGGGGGGGGTCCGCTTCTGCCATTAAACACTGACCGCCCTTATTTTTTCATGGACTTGCACTAAGCGTTAACCCTCACGTGTTGACCAGGAATAAATTTAGTTGTTGAAATGTCTGTATTCAAGAAGAGGGTCACGGAAGAAAAAGATGATTAAGCAACCACACAAAGGAATGGGCGAATACCCCGCCAAGATTTAAAGTCAGATCGGTGGGCTGGAAGCGGCCAGTGCCAGAAGGACTTGTGATCTGCAGCATTGTGGAACACCTGAGACCAGACATACTCGTCCACCTTAAACTGGAAAACGGAATACGGTATACCACACAGTGTTCTTCAGACAGCATGCGACTTCAGACAGTGACTAACGCGGATACCTGGGAGAAGCAAAACGAATGAGAAAAAAAGCACCCCACCTTACTGCTGGAAAACAGATCGAGAGGGACATCTCATGATGGTAAAGGGGTAAATACATCAGGACATAACAACCCTACATCTGTATACAATTAATAACAGTTTCAAAATACGTGTAGGAAAATCCGAGAAACTGCAAAGAGAAAAAGTTCCTCAAATACAGTTAAAGATTTTAACACTTTCTTTCAGTAATTGGTAGAACACAATGGTCAGGAAAGTCAGTCAGAATATGCCAGATTTGAACAACATTATCAATGAACTTGACCTAATTAACATTTATCGAACCTTCTATCCAACAACAGAATATACTATGTTCAAGAAACACTGAATACTCACCAAGGCAAATTGTATTATGGGCTATAAGACAAATCTTGGTAAGTTTAAGAGGATGTGAAATCATGGAAAATATGTTCTCTGAGCATGACAGAATTAAACCAGAAATCAGTAACGGAAATTAAAGACAATACATCTAAATAACCCACAGGTCAAATAATATATCACAAGGGAAATTTAAGTTTTTTATTAAGAAAATACAAACAAGGGGCACCTGGGTAGTTCAGTCGGGTAAGTGTCCGACTTCAGCTCAGGCCATGACCTCACGATTCGTGGGTTCGAGCCCCGCATCGGGGCTCAGGCCCTGGGGCCTGCTTCAGGTTCTGTGTCTCCCTCTCTCTCTGCTCCTCCCCTGCTCACACTCTGTGTCTCTCAAAAACAAAGGTTAAAAAATTTTTTTTTAAAGAAAGTAAAAAAACATAAAACATCTACAGCTGAAGCTTTGTATAGAGAGCAATTTATAGCAAGAGATGCTTATATTATAAAAGTTCTTAAATCAGTGAATTATAGTCCACCCCAAGAAACTAGAAAAAGTGAACCTGAAACTAATATAACACTGTGGATTAGCGATACTGGAATTAAAATTTAAAACTTAATTAAAAAAAAACTAGAAAAAAAGAAGAGCAAATTAAATGCAAAATAAGCAGAAAGAAATATTAAAGAGAAAAGCAAAATTCAATTAAACAAAACAGAAGAACAGTAGAGAAAATCAGTGAACCCCAAAATCTGGTTGACAAGTTGAATAATATTGACAAATCTCTACCAGACTGATCTGGAAAGAAGTCACATATTACCAATACCAGGAAAGAAAGAGGGAACCAGATTCTACAGACGATAAAATAATGTTATGAATAATACTATGTCCATTAAGGTGATAAATTAGGTTAAATGGATCAAACTACAGCTCACTCAAGAACAACTAATCTAAGTTGTCATCAATCTAGTTAACATAGAATTTGTCATTAAAAACCTCACAAAGGAAAATCCAGGCCAACAAGGAGCTTTATTGGTGCACTGTACCAAACCTTTAAAGAAGGAAGAACACCATGTCCATGTAAACTTTTCCAAAAGTTAGAAGAGGAGGGAGCACTTTTCCTATTCGTTTTATGAGGTCAACGTTACCCTGATATCAAAACCAAATGACAGTTGAGAAAAAATATCACAGACCAATATTCCCCATGAAAAGAGTTGCAGATATCCTTAACAAATTTTAGCAAATTCAATTAAGTAATATTTTTACTTTTTTTGAAAAAGAG